>NW_026511542.1:5000-20000 GCF_027579735.1 Bombina bombina
TGAGGGGAACAACATACGGCCGTCACGTTCTCTGGTCGCTCAAAATATTCCTTGAGCATGTTTACATGGAATGTCTTTCTAAGATTGTTGTCGTGGCAGCTAGCTATCACATAAGTGGTGTCTCCCCTTTTCTCTACGATCTGGTAGGGACCCTGCCAGGACGCCTGCAATTTGTCTGTCTTCACCGGCTTAAGTATTAACACCTTTTGTCCTATGGTGAAGATTCTCTTTCGGGCCCCCCGATCGTACCATACTTTCTGTCTTCTCTGGGCCAACTGGAGATTAGCCAGCACGGATTTGGCTAATTGCTCCATTCGGTCCCTGAGTTCCAGCACGTATGGCACAATGGGGACACCGTCAGCCTCCATCTCTCCCTCCCAGTGCTCCCGGATCAGGTTTAGGGGTCCCCGTACCTTTCTTCCGTAGAGCAACTCGAAGGGAGAGAACCCTGTCGTTTCCTGGGGCACCTCCCGATAAGCAAATAGGAGGTGCGGCAGGAAGCGTTCCCAGTCTCGGTATTCCTGAGTGAACGTCTTGAGCATTTGCTTGAGGGTCCCATTGAACCTCTCACACAGCCCGTTCATCTGGGGGTGGTATGGGGAGCTCAGGAGGGACTTAATTTTGCAAACCTGCCAGAGTTGTTGGGTCAATTCAGCCGTAAATTGGGTGCCTCGGTCGGATAGGATTTCTTTTGGAAATCCTACCCGGGAGAACACCTGTACTAGTGCATTTGCTACCGTATCCGCTTGTATGTTGGATAGGGCGAAAGCCTCTGGGTACCTGGTAGCGTAGTCCACTACGGTAAGAATGTATCGCTTACCGGAGGGACTAGGGGTAGCCAGTGGTCCCTCTAGGTCAATAGCAACCCGGCTGAAGGGTTCATCTACAATGGGCATATTTACTAGCTGGGCTTTAGGGTGATCGCCTCTCCTTCCTACTCGTTGACACACATCGCAGGTGTTACAGTAAGTTCTAACGTCAGCGTGCACCCCTGGCCAAAAGAATGTGTGAGTAATGCGGTGTAGGGTACGGGTAACGGCTAGGTGGCCTGCTAAGGGGATGTCGTGGCCTATTTTGAGGATTTCTTGACGGTATTTGTGGGGCACTACCAGCTGTCGCCTACGCTGTCCCCTTTTCTCTGTCCAGCGGTATAGTTTCCCTTTTTCCCATAAGAATGTTTCGTTATCTGCCCCGCCCCCTCCGGTCTCTGCTCGTTCCCGGTACTTTTGTAAGGTCGGGTCAGTCTTAGACTCTGCCTCGAAAGCATCTGGGGTGTCCCAGGGTATGGGGCCTAACCTGTCAGGCAAGGTCGGGGTAGGTCTTACCTGTGTCTCCCGCACTGGTGAGAGCTCTCGCTCCGTCCGGGCTTGGGCCCGTGTAGTCACTGGGTCCGCCTCGTTGTTGCATACTGGAGCATAGGCAGAAGTCATGGGGCCCAAATCGTTGCCCAGTAGTACTTCGGCAGGTAAATTATCCATTAGGCCCACGTTCACAGCCCCCTTTCCCGCTCCCCAATCAAGATGCACTTTAGCTGTTGGAATTTTGTACACATCCCCCCCCGCCACTCTAACGGCCACAGTCTGTCCGGATCGCTTGTGCTCTGGCACCAAATGACTCTGTACCAGCGTGATAGTAGCCCCTGTGTCTCGCAATCCCTCGGTAGATCGCCCCTCGAGCCATACCCTCTGCCGATGGTGCTGGCGGTTATCTGAGGCAGCATATACAGGGTCTGCCTCGTGAAGCGGCCCCACATATCCCTCCATAGGGGCCTCTTGGTTAACACAGAGGGCCCGGGCCGGACGATAGGACCCAGAGGGGTAATTGTAATTCCTGGGTGTCTGGTGCGTATTAAGGGGGCAGCTAGCCATGAAATGCCCTGGTTGCTTGCATCGGTGGCAAGTCGGTCTGGGACGCTCAGAGCTGTTATTGGGTGGTCCTGAGTGTCGGACGGGCCCTGTGGGCACCGGGGCTCGGAATTCAGCACGAGGGGGTGCACGGTAAACCTCTCTGGGTTCGACCCGTGCTGGAGCTCGGTAGTTCATGGGTTTGTGAAGACGGGAGTCATAATGTTCATCGGCCAATTTGGCTGCTTCTTCTAAGGTAGAAGGCCGCCTGTCTCGCAGCCATTCCTTCCCTTGCTGTTCCATGCCATTATAAAAATGTTCTAAGAGAAACAATTGTAAAATTTCCTCCCCAGTCACCGCTTTACTTCCGCTCAGCCAGTGATTTGCCGCTCTCCGCATTCGGTGCGCCCATTCCATATGGGTATCGTTAGGCTTCTTTTCCGTGCCCCGAAACTGTCGGCGATACGTGTCCGGAGTTACAGGGTACCGTCGCAACAGTGTCTCCTTAACTAGCTCATACTGTGTCACTTCCTCAGCACCCAGAGTACGAAAGGCTTCCAGGGCTCGCCCGGATAGTTTCCCAGACAATATCGTGGGCCACTTTCTGTTGGGAATCTGGTGCAGGGCACATTGCCTTTCGAAGTCCACCAAATATTCATCAATCCCTGTCTCGCTCTCTAGGAAGGGTCGAAATGCCGCATAGGGTATCTTGGGCCTCCCAGCATTTTCGACAGGGATGATTACCTGCGGGGCTTCAGCATTGCGGTGTGCGTTCGCTAGGTTGAGTTCGTGGGCTCGAGTCTCTCGTATATCCTCGTCCGCCTCTGCCATCAACTGCTGTACCAATTCCATGGAGGGGTTCGGCCCGTATAATGAGAGCCTTTCCCGAACAATCCTGGTTTTTTCGTCACTAATCGTGGTCGGTGTTTCCGCCATTGTGAAGCTCTGATCCAGTTCGGTCAATTCTGTGATCAGCTCTCTCCTCGGCCGGTTGCTGGCGTACCCCCCTCTGCTTTCAAGTAAATCCTTCAGGGTTGTACGCTTCAATTTTTCGTAAGCGCTCTCCATCCGTTCTGTACCTCTCCTAGGAAATCCAGGAAAATCCCACCGCTGCCGCCAAATGTTACGGTTACCCTTAGTCTCGCTGAGAGATGGACCGCTTAGTAGCCTGGATCCCTATTGCTAAAGAGGGGAGAAGCTGCTTTCCATAGTATTCTATATGAGTCTCGCAAATATAGAATAATCTCCCTTAGCTGCAGTACAGCTAGGATACCCTTCTGCCCACAAAAACGAGTCAACGCTGCGATTGAGGGTCAAACAAGAACTCAGGACTGGGATGCCCAGCCTGCTTTTTATTAAGGTTACATGCACACAGGGCACTCCCAGGGGGAGAGGGGGGGGGGAGCACAAAATCCCCCATCACACATTTAGATAGAGAGCACTTTCCTTTGACAGGCCACAATAGGATTACAGTACTTAAGATAACAAGTTTACAAGTTCATCTTATCAATTAGCAGTCTGGCTCCAGAGGTGATTAGACAATAGTTTCTAAAAGCTGAAGAAAAAAAAGAGTTAACTCTTTATGAAATGATACTTGTTACGGTTTTCTTGGAGCCCTTCTTAGGCGCTGGCTTGCTGGTTCAGGCATTGCTGCTGGGAAATAAGCTCTTCACAACAAAATAACTAATGCTTCTGTAACAGTATGTATGTATGTATATATGTATGTATGTATGTATATATGTATGTATGTATATATATATATTGTTACGGTTACCCTTAGTCTCGCTGAGAGATGGACCGCTTAGTAGCCTGGATCCCTATTGCTAAAGAGGGGAGAAGCTGCTTTCCATAGTATTCTATATGAGTCTCGCAAATATAGAATAATCTCCCTTAGCTGCAGTACAGCTAGGATACCCTTCTGCCCACAAAAACGAGTCAACGCTGCGATTGAGGGTCAAACAAGAACTCAGGACTGGGATGCCCAGCCTGCTTTTTATTAAGGTTACATGCACACAGGGCACTCCCGGGGGGGGGGGGGAAGCACAAAATCCCCCATCACACACTTAAGATAACAAGTTTACAAGTTCATCTTATCAATTAGCAGTCTGGCTCCAGAGGTGATTAGACAATAGTTTCTAAAAGCTGAAAAAAAGTTAACTCTTTATGAAATGATACTTGTTACGGTTTTCTTGGAGCCCTTCTTAGGCGCTGGCTTGGCTGGTTCAGGCATTGCTGCTGGGAAATAAGCTCTTCACAACAAAATAACTAATGCTTCTGTAACAGTGCTCCCTTTCTGTGGAACACTCTGGCAGACACGGTCTGACCCCTTTTCGGGGCAGACTAAGGCTGTCCAGACCGCTGGTTATGCGGGGCTGAGGTCGGTTTGTCTGGACAACCCGTCGGCGTTGCCATTCTGTTTCCCAGGTCTGTAAGTAATGGTGAAATTGAAGGGTTGCAACGATAAGCTCCAACGTAATAGCCTGCCGTTATCTCCAGAGACCCGGTTCAGCCACACCAACGGGTTATGGTCGGTGACCAGGGTGAACTCCTGACCATATAAATAGGGAGTCAATTTCTTTAATGCCCACACCAAAGCCAAACACTCCTTTTCGACCGCTGCATAGCTGACTTCGCGGGGCAGGAGCTTCCGGCTGATGTAGGCAACTGGATGCTCCCCTCCATCTTCGCCTACTTGGCTGAGGACGGCTCCCAGCCCGAACATGGAAGCATCTGTATGGACGATAAAACGTTTGTTAAGGGCTGGGGCCGCCAAGACAGGAGCGTTAATTAGAGCATTTTTGAGAGCCTGGAAAGCCGTTTCACAGTGGGGAGACAATTTGAAATAGAATCCAGCATACAGCAAAAATCCTCAAAGAGGTGAGGGTAATCCTTATGAAGTGACTGCCACACTCCAAACGTAATGGTACAAAGGTGAAGATAAAAGGATAACTCCTCAAAAAATGCAGTCAAAATATTTTAATAGATACAGGTTCAGACAAATAAAAAATCACAACGTTTCGGGGTCAATACCCCTTAGTCATGTGATACAACATAACCTTAACACACCTGTTTAAATAGGCTAACAAATTAACCCTAAATGCACTTTGCAATTTTACTTTAACATAATCATATGTAAATACTGACCCCTGCAGGCCAGGTGTGAAAATGGCATGTAGATTTAAAAACAATTAATCAGGAAGCCTCCAGTCACAATTTCTTAAAGAAAAAATGCAAAGTAAATACAAAATAATTGTTATGTGTGGTCACCCAAATGGATACATATACAAATATGTTAAATTACTCAAGTGCATATATACAAAAGTGCATATATACAAAAAATGCATATATACAAAAAATTCATGTATACAGAGACAAATTTTATGTTATTAAACAATAGATTGCATACCAAGCTGCCCCAAATGTTGCTAAATTGGTAAAAGAATGATATTTCAGTATTTCTAACTATACAGAGGGTAGTTACATAATGAAAGGACAGTCATGTCTTACTAAGAGCTAGAGAAAGAAAACCTAGAGTGAAAACTCATAGCATAATATCTCTTAAACACCTAATTAAAGGAATAACTTAATAAAACACAGACCAGTCAATCTCCCTATTCATCCCCTTCGGTTCCAGGGTATCTAATTTGAATATCCAAAAGGATTCACGTTGTTTTAATAGACGTGTCCTATTGCCACCACGTCTTGGGATCTTAATGTGATCGATAACCTGGAACCGAAGTTGACTGACTTGATGGCCAGCTGACAAAAAATGATATGCTACTGGGGCAGTATACACCTTGCACCTGATGTTACTCTTGTGCTCAGTGATACGATCGCCCACCCGTCTGGTGGACTCACCCACATAGGCACGCCCACACGGACATTTGATCAAATAAATGACAAAGCTCGTATTGCAAGTGTAATAGTCCTTGTATTTAAATTTATATCCTGTCTGTGGGTGCACAAAGTAGGGACTCTTAATGACTGACCCACAGTTTACACACCCCAAACAGGGAAAACAACCCAAGTTCTTTTTGGTGATATATCCCTGCTGAGGAGCCCTGCCAGCACCCAAATCCGCCTTTACCAGAGTATCTCTCAAGCTTTTATTACGCTTATAGGCTGGTAATGGGTATTGGCAGAACTCCTCAACATTGGGGATGCAATCTTGTAAAATACTCCAATGTTTGCGTACAATACGGGCAATGTCATTACTTTGTCTGCAGAAATTGGAAACAAAAACCATTCTTTTCCCTTTATCTTGTGAGGATTTTGGTTTAAATAATGTTTCTCTATCTAAAGCAGACACATTTTGTATGGTCTCTTGAATCAAAGAGGGTGGATACCCCCTCTGGATGAATTTTTGGCCCATCTCAGCAAGTCTGATTTGTGATATATTGGAGTCATCAACAATCCTTTTAACTCTGAGCATCTGACTGCGAGGCAGAGAGTGCACAAGAGGTAAAGGATGAGCACTTTCATAATGAAGTAAACTGTTCCTATCAGTGGCTTTCCTGAATAAATCAGTCTTAAAGCCTAGGCCACATTTGGTAACAGTTACATCCAAGAAATCAATTTTGTGTTCGCTCCATACCAGTGTAAATTTAATATTGTTGGTAGCCTGATTTAAATCCGCCACAAAGGACTCCAGAGCCCCAACGTCGCCCAGCCAAATACCAAAAATATCGTCGATGTAGCGCCACCAAGTGGCGCCACACCGGCGAAATCCAGGATGTTCAAAAACAAACCTCTCTTCAAATAAATTCATAAAGATATTGGCATAATTAGGGGCGACGTTGGAGCCCATGGCAGTGCCCTGCAGTTGCATGTAAAACTGGTCCTCAAAAAGGAAATAATTGTTATACAAAATTATTTCCAATAGTTGTAAAATGAAGCAAACCTCAAAAGCAGAGTATAGCCCACAGGTTGACAGTGCACTATTCACAGCACCGATGCCACTAGCATGTGTGATGGATGTATATAGGCTAGTGACATCAAGGCTAAACAAAATCAATTTATCAGTGCCCAATTCCAGATTGTGTATTTTTGCAAGGAAATCATTAGTGTCCTTAATGAAAGTACATGACTGCTCCACCAAGGGTCTCAAAATCTTATCCAAATAAATCGCAATATTTGAGAAGATGGAGTTAGTCCCTGCAACAATAGGACGACCAGGTGGAGCAGTCATGGACTTATGGACTTTAGGTAATACATAAAGGACCGGAGTGATCGGGTCCTTAACCAGTAAAAATTGGCTAGTTTTCTTATCAATGATGTTTGATCTCAGCGCAAAATCTACACAAACCTGAATTTCTTGTTTCAGTTTGAAAATGGGATTGGATGACACAGGTTTATACACAGATTGGACACTCAATTGGCGATTAATTTCATCCTTGTAGTAAGACTTATTGAGAATGACGGTAGCACCGCCCTTATCCGCCGGTTTCAAAATGATGCCGGTATTCTCCTTAAGTCTACTCAAGGCTTGAGTATCGTTTTTAGTAAAATTGCTTTTATTGAATTTACCATTACGTTTGGAGTGTGGCAGTCACTTCATAAGGATTACCCTCACCTCTTTGAGGATTTTTGCTGTATGCTGGATTCTATTTCAAATTGTCTACTTTGAACTGCCTGTGTCCGGGCATCAGCATTTCAAGATGTCTACCAATGATGAATTAACAGGCTCTCAGACTTTTGCTTACTCTGACCTGGAAGCCTCCAGGATTACTATCTTGGTATGTGGGTCACGCAGTTTTTTGCATACCGCACCAGTGGAAGCAGCAGGATCACAATATGAGAAGTTATCTAAACGCTTGCTGGCATATGGGCTGCACGCTACAACTTTGGCCGAATACTTTAGAGTTAAACGCATCCCACGGGGATTGCGTATGAATACACGTCCTACTTTGTTGAAAGAGAACACTGAATATTGCCGCAAGTTTGAACTTATCCTAAACAAGTGCTCTTTCGATATTATTGTACTCACTGTAGAATATCTGCAAATGGAGATTGATGAGATCAAGGGATCCATTGCCAAACTTGAGGATGAGATGAGAAAAACCGCCTCCACAGTGGACTTTGACAAATTAATGGCTGACAACCGGAATCTTCTAGCCGACATGAGAAAGACCATCGAAGAACGAAAGAGAACCAAGTTCCAACGTGACGAGCAGGACTACTCGTCCAATCGCGTTTACAGATGGATCTATGACCCACAGGGTAAGATGCGCCGTAGCGCATCCGGCCAGAGAAGACGTCATCAGCAGCAGCCGGGGGCGGTTAGCAACAGCAGCTCTGACTCCTCGGATTTCACTCAGAGCGACGGCGAAGAGGTCCCTGGAAACGTGGCGGCCGCAAACACAAGCGGCAAACAAACAGCCAAAGCCAAGGTGAGAACGACGGTGAGACCACAGCCGGGGAGGGCAACGAGATCTCGCAAGATATAATTATTAACAGTTCAGATTACGAACTGGATAACAGTGAAGCGAGAGTACTTCAGAAAGGCTTGTCATTCTGCCCTTCAAGCAATTTCAACCCCTTTGAGACTCATAAGGATATCTATAGGTTCTTCAGGAACATTAGATTAAAATATTGGCACGCAACCTCATATGGGTCTCATCCGGGACTTGGGCAAACATCAGTTGCTCCTAATGTATCTGCTAAATTGGTGAATGTTGTAGATTCTATTAAAGATGGTGTTAATACAATATTATCTGCTCCCAGACCGTCTCTAAATATAGGTGATTTAGGTTTAAGGAATAAGAGTGCATTTTATCCACAACACACACATTTTGGCATTGAGACCTTTGAAAAGTTGGTATTATCTGATCTTAAAAAATTGCAACTACGTGTGCAGAACCAACGTTTGAAGGGTAAATTCAATAAAAGCAATTTTACTAAAAACGATACTCAAGCCTTGAGTAGACTTAAGGAGAATACCGGCATCATTTTGAAACCGGCGGATAAGGGCGGTGCTACCGTCATTCTCAATAAGTCTTACTACAAGGATGAAATTAATCGCCAATTGAGTGTCCAATCTGTGTATAAACCTGTGTCATCCAATCCCATTTTCAAACTGAAACAAGAAATTCAGGTTTGTGTAGATTTTGCGCTGAGATCAAACATCATTGATAAGAAAACTAGCCAATTTTTACTGGTTAAGGACCCGATCACTCCGGTCCTTTATGTATTACCTAAAGTCCATAAGTCCATGACTGCTCCACCTGGTCGTCCTATTGTTGCAGGGACTAACTCCATCTTCTCAAATATTGCGATTTATTTGGATAAGATTTTGAGACCCTTGGTGGAGCAGTCATGTACTTTCATTAAGGACACTAATGATTTCCTTGCAAAAATACACAATCTGGAATTGGGCACTGATAAATTGATTTTGTTTAGCCTTGATGTCACTAGCCTATATACATCCATCACACATGCTAGTGGCATCGGTGCTGTGAATAGTGCACTGTCAACCTGTGGGCTATACTCTGCTTTTGAGGTTTGCTTCATTTTACAACTATTGGAAATAATTTTGTATAACAATTATTTCCTTTTTGAGGACCAGTTTTACATGCAACTGCAGGGCACTGCCATGGGCTCCAACGTCGCCCCTAATTATGCCAATATCTTTATGAATTTATTTGAAGAGAGGTTTGTTTTTGAACATCCTGGATTTCGCCGGTGTGGCGCCACTTGGTGGCGCTACATCGACGATATTTTTGGTATTTGGCTGGGCGACGTTGGGGCTCTGGAGTCCTTTGTGGCGGATTTAAATCAGGCTACCAACAATATTAAATTTACACTGGTATGGAGCGAACACAAAATTGATTTCTTGGATGTAACTGTTACCAAATGTGGCCTAGGCTTTAAGACTGATTTATTCAGGAAAGCCACTGATAGGAACAGTTTACTTCATTATGAAAGTGCTCATCCTTTACCTCTTGTGCACTCTCTGCCTCGCAGTCAGATGCTCAGAGTTAAAAGGATTGTTGATGACTCCAATATATCACAAATCAGACTTGCTGAGATGGGCCAAAAATTCATCCAGAGGGGGTATCCACCCTCTTTGATTCAAGAGACCATACAAAATGTGTCTGCTTTAGATAGAGAAACATTATTTAAACCAAAATCCTCACAAGATAAAGGGAAAAGAATGGTTTTTGTTTCCAATTTCTGCAGACAAAGTAATGACATTGCCCGTATTGTACGCAAACATTGGAGTATTTTACAAGATTGCATCCCCAATGTTGAGGAGTTCTGCCAATACCCATTACCAGCCTATAAGCGTAATAAAAGCTTGAGAGATACTCTGGTAAAGGCGGATTTGGGTGCTGGCAGGGCTCCTCAGCAGGGATATATCACCAAAAAGAACTTGGGTTGTTTTCCCTGTTTGGGGTGTGTAAACTGTGGGTCAGTCATTAAGAGTCCCTACTTTGTGCACCCACAGACAGGATATAAATTTAAATACAAGGACTATTACACTTGCAATACGAGCTTTGTCATTTATTTGATCAAATGTCCGTGTGGGCGTGCCTATGTGGGTGAGTCGTATCACTGAGCACAAGAGTAACATCAGGTGCAAGGTGTATACTGCCCCAGTAGCATATCATTTTTTGTCAGCTGGCCATCAAGTCAGTCAACTTCGGTTCCAGGTTATCGATGACATTAAGATCCCAAGACGTGGTGGCAATAGGACACGTCTATTAAAACAACGTGAATCCTTTTGGATATTCAAATTAGATACCCTGGAACCGAAGGGGATGAATAGGGAGATTGACTGGTCTGTGTTTTATTAAGTTATTCCTTTAATTAGGTGTTTAAGAGATATTATGCTATGAGTTTTCACTCTAGGTTTTCTTTCTCTAGCTCTTAGTAAGACATGACTGTCCTTTCATTATGTAACTACCCTCTGTATAGTTAGAAATACTGAAATATCATTCTTTTACCAATTTAGCAACATTTGGGGCAGCTTGGTATGCAATCTATTGTTTAATAACATAAAATTTGTCTCTGTATACATGAATTTTTTGTATATATGCATTTTTTGTATATATGCACTTTTGTATATATGCACTTGAGTAATTTAACATATTTGTATATGTATCCATTTGGGTGACCACACATAACAATTATTTTGTATTTACTTTGCATTTTTTCTTTAAGAAATTGTGACTGGAGGCTTCCTGATTAATTGTTTTTAAATCTACATGCCATTTTCACACCTGGCCTGCAGGGGTCAGTATTTACATATGATTATGTTAAAGTAAAATTGCAAAGTGCATTTAGGGTTAATTTGTTAGCCTATTTAAACAGGTGTGTTAAGGTTATGTTGTATCACATGACTAAGGGGTATTGACCCCGAAACGTTGTGATTTTTTATTTGTCTGAACCTGTATCTATTAAAATATTTTGACTGCATTTTTTGAGGAGTTATCCTTTTATCTTCACCTTTGTCACAGTGGGGAGACCACAGGACCTGTCGAGGTAAGTTCTTCTTGGTCAAGTCAGTCAGGGGTTTGGCAAGTGTGCTGTAGTCTGGTACGAACCGTCTATAGTACCCTGCCGTGCCCAGGAAGGCTAGGACCTGAGTCTTAGTGATGGGGGTGGGCCAATTGGCAACAGCTTCTATTTTGGCCGGCTCTGGTCGCTGCTTTCCACACCCCACCCGGTGACCCAGGTACTGTACCTCGGCCATCCCAAAGTGGCATTTTTCTGGCTTCAGAGTCAGGCCAGCAGCCCGGATCTGATCCAGAACCATTCCTACATGAGCTAAGTGGTCCTCCCAGGACTCACTGTGGATCGCTATGTCGTCCAGGTAGGCGCAAGCAAAACTCTGGAAGCCATCCAGGAGCCTATCCACCAAGCGCTGGAATGTAGCTGGGGCATTCTTCATCCCAAACGGCATTACCCTAAACTGATATAAGCCGAATGGGGTGACGAATGCCGACTTGGGGATAGCCTCCGGGGCCAGGGGAATCTGCCAGTAACCTTTGCAGAGGTCAATAGTGGTCAGGTAATTTCCCCTGGCTATACGATCGAGTAGCTCGTCTACCCTGGGCATAGGGTAAGCGTCCGTCACGGTTTTTTCATTGAGCCTCCGATAGTCTACGCAGAACCGGGTGGTCCCATCTTTCTTGGGCACCAAGACAACTGGGGAGGCCCAGGGACTATCGGAGGGCTCAATTACCCTGAGCTGGAGCATCTCATCGATCTCCTTCTTCATTCCTGTCCTAACTGCTTCGGGGATTCGGTACGGAGCCTGGCGCAAGGGAGCTTGTCCCGGAGTATCTACCTGGTGGGTGGTTAAAGTAGTGTACCCTGGCTTCGGGGAGAAGGTGAGGTGTTTGGACTGGAGGAGTTGGCTGAGCTGCTCCCTTTCAGTGGGGCTAAGTCGGTCTCCTATCTGAACCTGAGCCACTATACCTGTGGGGAGACTCTTTTCTAAGAGGTCTGGAATGGGTAGACTGTCGGGGTCTTCCTGAGGGGAACAACATACGGCCGTCACGTTCTCTGGTCGCTCAAAATATTCCTTGAGCATGTTTACATGGAATGTCTTTCTAAGATTGTTGTCATGGCAGCTAGCTATCACATAAGTGGTGTCTCCCCTTTTCTCTACGATCTGGTAGGGACCCTGCCAGGACGCCTGCAATTTGTCTGTCTTCACCGGCTTAAGTACAAACACCTTTTGTCCTATGGTGAAGATTCTCTTTCAGGCCCCCCGATCGTACCATACTTTCTGTCTTCTCTGGGCCAACTGGAGATTAGCCAGCACGGATTTGGCTAATTGCTCCATTCGGTCCCTGAGTTCCAGCACGTATGGCACAATGGGGACACCGTCAGCCTCCATCTCTCCCTCCCAGTGCTCCCGGATCAGGTTTAGGGGTCCCTGTACCTTTCTTCCGTAGAGCAACTCGAAGGGAGAGAACCCTGTCGTTTCCTGGGGCACCTCCCGATAAGCAAATAGGAGGTGCGGCAGGAAGCGTTCCCAGTCTCGGTATTCCTGAGTGAACGTCTTGAGCATTTGCTTGAGGGTCCCATTGAACCTCTCACACAGCCCGTTCGTCTGGGGGTGGTATGGGGAGCTCAGGAGGGACTTAATTTTGCAAACCTGCCAGAGTTGTTGGGTCAATTCAGCCGTAAATTGGGTAAATTGGGTAAGAATGTAGCGCTTACCGGAGGGACTAGGGGTAGCCAGTGGTCCCACTAGGTCAATAGCAACCCGGCTGAAGAGTTCCTCTACAATGGGCATATTTACTAGATGGGCTTTAGGGTGATCGCCTCGCCTTCCTACTCGTTGACACACATCGCAGGTGTTACAGTAAGTTCTAACGTCAGCGTGCACCCCTGGCCAAAAGAACGTGTGAGTAATGCGGTGTAGGGTACGGGTTACGGCTAGGTGGCCTGCTAAGGGGATGTCGTGGCCTATCTTGAGGATTTCTTGACGGTATTTGTGGGGCACTACCAGCTGTCGCCTACGCTGTCCCCTTTTCTCTGTCCAGCGGTATATTTTCCCTTTTTCCCATAAGAATGTTTCGTTATCTGCCCCGCCCCCTCTGGTCTCTGCTCGTTCCCGGTACTTTTGTAAAGTCGGGTCAGTCTTAGACTCTGTCTCGAAAGCATCTGGGGTGTCCCAGGGTATGGGGCCTAACATGTCAGGCAAGGTCGGGGTAGGTCTTACCTGTGTCTCCCGCACTGGTGAGAGCTCTCGCTCCATCCGGGCTTCGGCCCGTGTAGTCACTGGGTCCGCCTCGTTGTTGCATACTGGAGCATAGGCAGAAGTCATGGGGCCCAAATCGTTGCCCAGTAGTACTTCGGCAGGTAAATTATCCATTATGCCCAAGTTCACAGCCCCCTTTCCCGCTCCCCAATCAAGATGCACTTGAGCTGTTGGAATTTTGTACACATCCCCCCCCGCCACTCTAACGGCCACAGTCTGTCCGGATCGCTTGTGCTCTGGCACCAAATGACTCTGTACCAGCGTGATAGTAGCCCCTGTGTCTCTCAATCCCTCTGTAGATCGCCCCTCGAGCCATACCTTCTGCCGATGGTGCTGGCGGTTATCTGAGGCAGCATATACAGGGTCCACCTCGTGAAGCGGCCCCACATATCCCTCCATAGGGGCCTCTTGGTTAACACAGAGGGCCCGGGCCGGACGATAGGACCCAGAGGGGTAATTGTAATTCCTGGGTGTCTGGTGCGTATTAAGGGGGCAGCTAGCCATGAAATGCCCTGGTTGCTTGCATCGGTGGCAAGTCGGTCTGGGACGCTCAGAGCTGTTATTGTGTGGTCCTGAGTGTCGGACGGGCCCTGTGGGCACCGGGGCTCGGAATTCAGCACGAGGGGGTGCACGGTAAACCTCTCTGGGTTCGACCCGTGCTGGAGCTCGGTAGTTCATGGGTTCGTGAAGACGGGAGTCATAATGTTCATCGGCCAATTTGGCTGCTTCTTCTAAGGTAGAAGGCCGCCTGTCTCGCAGCCATTCCTTCCCTTGCTGTTCCATGCCATTATAAAAATGTTCTAAGAGAAACAATTGTAAAATTTCCTCACCAGTCACCGCTTTACTTCCGCTCAGCCAGTGATTTGCCGCTCTCCGCATTCGGTGCGCCCATTCCATATGGGTATCGTTAGGCTTCTTTTTCATGCCCCGAAACTGTCGGCGATACGTGTCCGGAGTTACAGCGTACCGTCGCAACAGTGTCTCCTTAACTAGCTGATACTGTGTCACTTCCTCAGCACCCAGAGTACGAAAGGCTTCCAGGGCTCGCCCGGATAGTTTCCCAGACAATATCGTGGGCCACTCTCTGTTGGGAATCTGGTGCAGGGCACATTGCCTTTCGAAGTCCGCCAAATATTCATCAATCCCTGTCTCGCTCTCTAGGAAGGGTCGAAATGCCGCATAGGGTATCTTGGGCCTCCCAGCATTTTCGACAGGGATGATTACCTGCGGGGCTTCAGCATTGCGGTGTGCGTTCGCTAGGTTGAGTTCGTGGGCTCGAGTCTCTCGTATATCCTCGTCCGCCTCCACCATCAACTGCTGTACCAATTCCATGGAGGGGTTCGGCCCGTATAATGAGAGCCTTTCCCGAACAATCCTGTTTTTTTCGTCACTAATCGTGGTCGGTGTTTCCGCCATTGTGAAGCTCTGATCCAGTTCGGT
>NW_026511542.1:25000-55337 GCF_027579735.1 Bombina bombina
AATAGGTTTGTGCTTGATTCACATATGAAATAGGTTTGTGCTTGATTCACATATGAAATAGGTTTGTGCTTGATTCACATATGAAATAGGTTTGTGCTTGATTCACATATGAAATAGGTTTGTGCTTGATTCACATATGAAATAGGTTTGTGCTTGATTCACATATGAAATAGGTTTGTGCTTGATTCACATATGAAATAGGTTTGTGCTTGATTCACATATGAAATAGGTTTGTGCTTGATTCACATATGAAATAGGTTTGTGCTTGATTCACATATGAAATAGGTTTGTGCTTGATTCACATATGAAATAGGTTTGTGCTTGAATCCCACTATGAACAAGGAGAACAAATGTGAATAATAACAGAGTGTAACGTTTAATGTGAGCATATGATAATGATAGTGTTATTTAAAATGTTTTATTTGTAACACTTGATATTATTCATTCACTAAGAGAGTATTGCATCAATTAGGATTGGAAAGGTTATTTAATGGGGCGGATATAGAAATGTTCACTGTATCACTTATCAAAAGCCTGATAAACTCAGGTTGGTCAGGAAATCCTGACAATAAACGTTTGTATGTGAAACCTGGTGTTATTATTCTATGCTAACAGAAAGCACATAGTAGGCTTCTGGCTTGTAGCGAAGTTACCAGGTTAGAATAAGCTAAAAGGTTATGGAATAGCTCCCATAGCGAAGTGCTGCCCAAGTATAGCAATTGGTACACAATTGTAAAAAGCATTTTTTGTAATGTTACTGGCAGCTGTTTAACAGTATTGCCTAAGTTATAGCTTTGTATCTGTCTATGACAATCATAGCCAGTAATAAAGTGCTAGTAATGGTTGTTTCTGCCTGTTTGCCGTGCCTGGTTAGGTTAGTAAAGGTACATTGGTTGATAAAAGGTAGAAAATAGCATCTGTTCCAAAGCATGCATTTACTGTTTTTTACAAAGGATAGCATTTAGTTTGCACCATTGTTGGATTTTTATGTAGTTACTGTTTTTTACAAGTGATAGAATTTAGTTTGCAGCATTGCTCTTTCTTATGTATTTACTGTTTTTACGAGTGATAGCAGGCTTTTAGTTTGCACCATTGTTGCTTTTTTATGTATTTACTGTTTTTCACAAGTGATAGCAGGCTTTTACTTTGCACCATTGTGGCTTTTTTATGTATTTACTGTTTTTCACAAGTGATAGCAGGCTTTTACTTTGCACCATTGTGGCTTTTTTAATGTATTTACTGTTTTTCACAAGTGATAGCAGGCTTTTACTTTGCACCATTGTGGCTTTTTTTTATGTATTTACTGTTTTTACGAGTGATAGCAGGCTTTTAGTTTGCACCATTGTTGCTTTTTTATGTATTTACTGTTTTTCACAAGTGATAGCAGGCTTTTAGTTTGCACCATTGTTGGTTTTTTATGTATTTACTGTTTTTTACAAGTGATAGCAGGCTTTTAGTTTGCACCATTGTTGCTTTTTTATGTATTTATTGTTTTTTACGAGTGATAGCAGTCTTTTAGTTTGCACCATTGCTCTTTTTTTATGTATTTACTGTTTTTTACGAGTGATAGCAGGCTTTTAGTTTTCACCATTGTTGCCTTTTTATGTATTTACTGTTTTTTACGAGTGATAGCAGGCATTTAGTTTGCACCATTGTTGCTTTTTTATGTATTTACTGTTTTTTCCGAGTGATAGCAGGCTTTTAGTTTGCAGCATTGCTCTTTTTTATGTATTTACTGTTTTTTACGAGTAATAGCAGGCTTTTAGTTTGCAGCATTGCTCTTTTTTATGTATTTACTGTTTTTTACGAGTGATAGCAGGCTTTTAGTTTGCAGCATTGCTCTTTTTTATGTATTTACTGTTTTTTACGAGTAATAGCAGGCTTTTAGTTTGCACCATTGTTGCTTTTTTATGTATTTACTTTTTTTTCCGAGTGATAGCAGGCTTTTATTTTGCACCATTGTTGCTTTTTTATGTATTTACTGGTTTTTACAAGTGATAGCAGGCTTTTAGGTTGCACCATTGCTCTTTTTTATGTATATACTGGTTTTTACAAGTGATAGCAGGCTTTTAGGTTGCACCATTGTTGCTTTTTTATGTATTTACTGGATTTTACAAGTGATAGCAGGCTTTTACTTTGCACCATTGTTGCTTTTTTATGTATTTACTGTTTTTTTACAAGTGATAGCAGGATTTATTTTGCACCATTGTTGCTTTTTTATGTATTTACTGGTTTTTACAAGTGATAGCAGGCTTTTAGTTTGCACCATTGTTGCTTTTTATGTATTTACTTTTTTTTACGAGTGATAGCAGGCTTTTATTTTGCACCATTGTTGCTTTTTATGTATTTACTGGTTTTTACAAGTGATAGCAGGCTTTTAGTTTGCACCATTGTTGCTTTTTTATGTATTTACTGTTTTTTACAAGTGATAGCAGGCTTTTAGTTTGCACCATTGCTCTTTTTTATGTATTTACTTTTGTTTACGAGTGATAGCAGGCTTTTATTTTGCACCATTGTTGCTTTTTTATGTATTTACTGGTTTTTACAAGTGATAGCAGGCTTTTAGGTTGCACCATTGTTGCTTTTTTATGTATTTACTGGATTTTACAAGTGATAGCAGGCTTTTACTTTGCACCATTGTTGCTTTTTTATGTATTTACTGTTTTTTACAAGTGATAGCAGGCTTTTATTTTGCACCATTGTTGTTTTTTTATGTATTTACTGGTTTTTACAAGTGATAGCAGGCTTTTAGTTTGCTCCATTGTTGCTTTTTTTATGTATTTACTGGATTTTAAAAGTGATAGCAGGCTTTTACTTTGCACCATTGTTGCTTTTTTATGTATTTACTGTTTTTTACGAGTGATAGCAGGCTTTTAGTTTGCACCATTGTTGCTTTTTATGTATTTACTGGTTTTTACGAGTGATAGCAGACTTTTAGTTTGCATTATTGTTGCTTTTTTATGTATTTATTATTATTATTATTATTATTATTATTATTATTATTATTATTATTATTATTATCATTTATTTGTATAGCGCCGCCAAATTCCGTAGTGCTGGGTACAATGATAGGGGTATACAATGACAAAGATTTGTGATACAATACAAAACATAACAAGTCTAAACAAATCTAGCACAGGAGGAAGAGGGCTATTTACTGTTTTTTACGAGTGATAGCAGGCTTTTAGTTTGCACCATTGTTGATTTTTTATGTATTTACTGTTTTTACGAGTGATAGCATTTAGTTTGCACCATTGGTGCTTTTTTATGTATTTACTGTTTTTTACAAGTGATAGCAGGCTTTCATTTTGCACCATTGTTGCTTTTTTATGTATTTACTGTTTTTTACGAGTAATAGCAGGCTTTTAGTTTGCACCATTGTTGCTTTTTTATGTATTTACTTTTTTTTATGAGTGATAGCAGGCTTTTATTTTGCACCATTGTTGCTTTTTTATGTATTTACTGGTTTTTACAAGTGATAGCAGGCTTTTAGGTTGCACCATTGTTGCTTTTTTATGTATTTACTGGATTTTACAAGTGATAGCAGGCTTTTACTTTGCACCATTGTTGCTTTTTTATGTATTTACTGTTTTTTACAAGTGATAGCAGGCTTTTATTTTGCACCATTGTTGCTTTTTTATGTATTTACTGGTTTTTACAAGTGATAGCAGGCTTTTAGTTTGCAACATTGTTGCTTTTTTATGTATTTACTGGATTTTAAAAGTGATAGCAGGCTTTTACTTTGCACCATTGTTGCTTTTTTATGTATTTACTGTTTTTTACGAGTGATAGCAGGCTTTTAGTTTGCACCATTGTTGCTTTTTATGTATTTACTGGTTTTTACGAGTGATAGCAGACTTTTAGTTTGCATTATTGTTGCTTTTTTATGTATTTATTATTATTATTATTATTATTATTATTATTATTATTATTATTATTATTATTATTATTATTATTATCATTTATTTGTATAGCGCTGCCAAATTTCGTAGTGCTGGGTACAATGATAGGGGTATACAATGACAAAGATTTGTGATACAATACAAAACATAACAAGTCTAAACAAATCTAGCACAGGAGGAAGAGGGCTATTTACTGTTTTTTTACGAGTGATAGCAGGCTTTTAGTTTGCACCATTGTTGATTTTTTATGTATTTACTGTTTTTACGAGTGATAGCATTTAGTTTGCACCATTGGTGCTTTTTTATGTATTTACTGTTTTTTACAAGTGATAGCAGGCTTCCACTTTGCACCATTGTTGCTTTTTTATGTATTTACTGTTTTTTTAAGAGTGATAGCAGGCTTTTAGTTTGCACCATTGTTGCTTTTTATGTATTTACTGTTTTTTACGAGTTATAGCAGACTTTTAGTTTGCATTATTGCTTATTTTTTATGTATTTACTGTTTTTTACAAGTGATAGCAGGCTTTAAGTTTGCATCATTGTTGCTTTTTTATGTACTTACTGTTTTTTACGAGTGATAGCAGGGTTTTAGTTTACACCATTGTTGCTTTTTTTATGTATTTATTGGTTTTTACAAGTGATAGCAGACTTTAGTTTGCACCATTGTTGCTTTGTTATGTATTTACTCTTTTTTACAAGTGATAGCAGGCTTTTAGTTTGCACCATTGTTGCTTTTTCATGTATTTACTGTTTTTTACGAGTGATAGCAGGCTTTTACTTTGCACCATTGTTGATCTTTTATGTATTTACTGTTTTTACGAGTGATAGCATTTAGTTTGCACCATTGGTGCTTTTTTATGTATTTACTGTTTTTTACAAGTGATAGCAGACTTTTAGTTTGCACCATTGTTGCTTTTTTATGTATTTACTGTTTTTTACGAGTGATAGCAGGCTTTTAGTTTGCACCATTGTTGATTTTTTATGTATTTACTGTTTTTACGAGTGATAGCATTTAGTTTGCACCATTGGTGCTTTTTTATGTATTTACTGTTTTTTAGGAGTGATTGCATACTTTTAGTTTGCATTATTGTTGTTTTTTTATGTATTTACTGGTTTTTACAAGTGATAGCAGGCTTTTAGTTTGCACCATTGTTGCTTTTTTATGTTTTTACTGTTTTTACGAGCGATAGCATTTAGTTTGCACCATTATTGCTTTTTTATGTTTTTACTGTTTTTTACGAGTGATAGCAGGCTTTTAGTTTGCACCATTGTTGCATTTTTATTTATTTACTGGTTTATACGAGTGATAGCAGACTTTTAGTTTGCATTATCGTTGCTTTTTTATGTATTTACTGTTTTTACAAGTGATAGCAGGCTTTTAGTTTACACCATTGTTGCTTTTTTATGTATTTACAGGTTTTTACAAGTGATAGCAGGCTTTTACATTGCACCATTGTTGCTTTTTTTATGTATTTA
Organism: Bombina bombina; assembly: GCF_027579735.1. Lineage (NCBI taxonomy): Eukaryota > Metazoa > Chordata > Amphibia > Anura > Bombinatoridae > Bombina > Bombina bombina. Next base: position 30,379 of record NW_026511542.1, read on the forward strand.
CTGTTTTTTACGAGTGATAGCAGGCTTTTACTTTGCACCATTGTTGCTTTTTTATGTATTTATTGTTTTTTACGAGTGATAGCAGGCTTTTAGTTTGCACCATTGTTGCTTTTTTATGTATTTACTGTTTTTACGAGTGATAGCAGGCTTTTAGTTTGCACCATTTGTGCTTTTTTATGTATTTACTGTTTTTTACAAGTGATGGCAGGCTTTTAGTTTGCACCATTGTTGCTTTTTTATGTATTTACTGTTTTTTTACGAGTGATAGCAGACTTTTAGTTTGCATTATTGTTGCTTTTTTATGTATTTACTGGTTTTTACAAGTGATAGCAGGCTTTTAGTTTGCACCATTGTTGCTTTTTATGTATTTACTGGTTTTTACAAGTGATAGCAGGCTTTTAGTTTGCACCATTGTTGCTTTTTATGTCTTTACTGGTTTTTACAAGTGATAGCAGGCTTTTAGTTTGCACCATTGTTGCTTTTTATGTCTTTACTGGTTTTTACAAGTGATAGCAGGCTTTTAGTTTGCACCATTGTTGCTTTTTTATGTATTTACTGGTTTTTACGAGTGATAGCAGGGTTTTAGTTTGCACCATTGTTGCTTTTTTATGTATTTATTGGTTTTTACAAGTGATAGCAGGCTTTTAGTTTGCACCATTGTTGCTTTTTTATGTATTTACTGTTTTTTACAAGTGATAGCAGTCTTTCACTTTGCACCATTGTTTCTTTTTTATGTTTTTACGGATTTTTACGAGTGATAGCAGGCTTTTAGTTTGCACCATTGTTGCTTTTTTATGTATTCACTGTTTTTTTACGAGTGATAGCAGGCTTTTACTTTGCACCATTGTTGCTTTTTATATCTTTACTGGTTTTTACAAGTGATAGCAGGCTTTTAGTTTGCACCATTGTTGCTTTTTATGTATTTACTGGTTTTTACAAGTGATAGCAGGCTTTTAGTTTGCACCATTGTTGCTTTTTTTATGTATTTACTGGTTTTTACAAGTGATACCAGTCTTTCACTTTGCACCATTGTTTCTTTTTTATGTTTTTATGGATTTTTACGAGTGATAGCAGGCTTTTAGTTTGCACCATCGTTGCTTTTTTATGTATTCACTGTTTTTTACGAGTGATAGCAGGCTTTTACTTTGCACCATTGTTGCATTTTTATTTATTTACTGGTTTTACGAGTGATAGCAGGCTTTTAGTTTACACCATTGTTGCTTTTTTATGTATTTACTGTTTTTACAAGTGATAGCAGACTTTTAGTTTGCATTATCGTTGCTTTTTTACGTATTTACTGTTTTTACAAGTGATAGCAGACTTTTAGTTTACACCATTGTTGCTTTTTTATGTATTTACAGGTTTTTACGAGTGATAGCAGGCTTTTATATTGCAGCATTGTTGCTTTTTTATGTATTTACAGTTTTTACGAGTGATAGCAGGCTTTTACTTTGCATCATTGTTGCTTTTTTATGTATTTATTGTTTTTTACGAGTGATAGCAGGCTTTTAGTTTGCACCATTGTTGCTTTTTTATGTATTTACTGTTTTTACGAGTGATAGCATTTAGTTTGCACCATTGGTGCTTTTTTATGTATTTACTGTTTTTTACAAGTGATAGCAGGCTTTTACTTTGCACCATTGTTGATTTTTTATGTATTGACGGGTTTTTACGAGTTATAGCAGGCTTTTAGTTTGCACCATTGTTGCTTTTTTATGTATTTACTGGTTTTTACGAGTGATAGCAGACTTTTAGTTTGCATTATTGTTGCTTTTTTATGTATTTACTGTTTTTTTCAAGTTATAGCAGGCTTTTAGTTTGCACCATTGTTACTTTTTTATGTTTTTACTGTTTTTACGAGCGATAGCAGGCTTTTAGTTTGCACCATTGTTGCTTTTTTATGTATTTACTGGTTTTTACGAGTGATAGCAGACTTTTAGTTTACATTATTGTTGCTTTTTTATGTATTTACTGTTTTTTACAAGTGATAGCAGATTTTTAGTTTGCATTATTGTTTCATTCTTATGTATTTACTGTTTTTTACAAGTGATAGCAGGCTTTGGGGCCTAGTTATCAAGCCGTCAACCTTAAATACGCTGGAATTCCGCAGCGTATTTGTGGCGAGGCTGATTCGCCTTAGTTATCAAAGGCTAGAGACCGGCAAAAGTAGAATTTTGTGATGTAAACTTCGATCCGCCGGACTCAGTCCGACACAGATTGATTCTTACGTCACTCCAGATGTTCCGCACACAAGTACGGCACAATCTGACTACTTTTGCTAGTTATTAAAAAACTAGCAGGTACGCTCGGCATTTTTCCGGCCCAGCGTACCTGGTTTTCAAACCGCCACCCTGGAGGCGGCGGATCCCATAGGAATCAATGGGAGTCTGACCATAGCGAAAGTACAAGTTCGCTGCTGCCAGACATCCCATTGATTTCTATGGGAGCTGTCTACACCTAACACCCTAACATGTACCCCGAGTCTAAACACCCCTAATCTGTCCCCCCCTACACCGCCACAACTAAATAAAGTTATTACCCCCTAAACCGCCGCTCCCGGAGCCCACCGCAAGCTACTCTATACATAAAAACCCCTAAACCACCGCTCCCGGAGCCCACCGCAAGCTACTCTATACATATTAACCCCTAAACCACCGCTCCCGGAGCCCACCGCAACTATAATATATGTATTACCCCCTAAACCGCCGCTCCCAGAGCCCACCGCAAGCTACTCTATACATATTAACCCCTAAACCGCCGCTCCCAGAGCCCACCGCAAGCTACTCTATACATATTAACCCCTAAACCGCCGCTCCCGGAGCCCACCACAACTATAATATATGTATTAACCCCTGAACCGCCGCTCCCGGAGCCCTCCACAAGCTACTCTATACATATTAACCCCTAATCAGCCAATAGAATGCAAGCTCAATCTTATTGGCTGATTGGATCAGCCAATCGGATTGAACTTGAATCTGATTGGCTGATTCAATCAGCCAATCAGATTTTTCCTACCTTAATTCCGATTGGCTGATAGAATCCTATCAGCCAATCGGAATTGAAGGGACGCCATCTTGGATGACGTCCCTTAAAGGAGCCTTAATTCATCGGTAGTCCGTCGGTAAAGAAGGATGTTCCGCGTCGGCGGGATGAAGATTGAAGACCCCGCTTGGAAGATGACATCACCCGGATAGAAGACTTCTTCAGCGTCTCTTGGAAGATGACATCGCCCGGATGGAAGACTTCTTCAGCGCTTGGAGGATAACTTCTGCCGCTCCGGGTCTCCTCGTCGGTTCCATCGCTGCTCGGTTGAGTGAAGACGACTCAAGGTAGGATGATCTTCAGGGGATTAGTGTTAGGTTATTTTAAAGGGGTTTGAGTTAGATTAGGGGTATGTGGCTGGTGGGTTTTAATGTTGGGGGGTTGTATTTTTCTTTTACGGGCAAAAGAGCTGAATTCTTTGGGGCATGCCCCACAAAAGGCCCTTTTAAGGTAAAAGAGCTTTGAACTTTTTTAATTTAGAATAGGGTAGGGCATTTTTTTATTTTGGGGGGGTTTGTTTTTTTATTAGGGGGCTTAGATTAGGTGTAAGTAGCTTAAAATTGTTGTAATATTTTTTAAATGTTTGTAACCTATTTTTTTATTTTTTGTAACTTAGCTTTTTTTTTGTACTTTAGTTAGTTTATGTAATTGTATTTAATTGTAGTTATTTGTAGTTAATTTATTTAATTTATTTAATGATAGTGTAGTGTTAGGTTTAATTGTAACTTAGGTTAGGATTTATTTTACAGGTAATTTTGTATTTCTTTTAGCTAGGTAGTTATTAAATAGTTAATAACTATTTAATAACTATTCTAACTAGCTAAAATAAATACAAAGTTACCTGTAAAATAAATATAATTCCTAAAATAGCTACAATGTAATTATTAATTACATTGTAGCTATCTTAGGGTTTATTTTACAGGTAAGTATTTAGTTTTAAATAGGAATAATTTATTAAAGTATAGTGTAGTGTTAGGTGTAATTGTAACTTAGGTTAGTTTTTATTTTACAGGTAAATTTCTCTTTATTTTAGCTATGTAGCTATTAAATAGTTAATAACTATTTAATAGCTATTGTACCTAGTTAAAATAAATTGAAAGATGCCTGTAAAATAAAAATAAATCCTAAGATAGCTACAATATAATTATTATTTATATTGTAGCTATATTAGGGTTTATTTTAAAGGTAAGTATTTAGTTTTAAATAGGATTAATTTAGTTCATAATAGAAATATTATTTAGATTTATTTAATTAATATTTAAGTTAGGGGGTATTAGGGGTTAAACTATTTATTTAGTTGCGGCGAGGTGCGGGATCAGCAGGATAGGGGTTAATAACTTTAATATAGAGGGCAACGGTATAGGGGGGGCAGGATAGGGGTTACTAGGTATAATGTAGGTGGCAGCGGTGTCCGGGAGCGGCGGTTTAGGGGTTAATACTTTTTTTAAGAGTTGCGGCGGGGTCTAGGACCGGCGGTTTAGGGGTTAATACATTTATAAGAGTTGCGGCGGGGTCTAGGAGCGGCGGTTTAGGGGTTAATACATTTATAAGAGTTGCGGCGGGGTCTAGGAGTGGCGGTTTCGGGGTTAGTAACTTTATTTAGTTGCGGGGGGCTCCGGGGGCGCCAGTATAGGGGGTAGAACAGTGTAGTTAGTGTGGGTGCTTAGTGACAGGCTAGCAAGAAAGCTGTAAAAAAGACGAAGAGCAGCGAGATCGGATGAGTGATAACTCTCACAGTCCGCTGCTCATCGCCCCGTACTTGGTGCGTGGCTTTTTGACAGCTTTTTTGATAACTTAAGCAAATTTTTGCAGGTCTGCGGCAGCGATGTGAGGCGAGCTTAGGTGGGCGTATTGGGCTGGCGAAGACAGGTAAAATAGACACGTTGATAACTACCCCCCTTTTAGTTTGCACCATTGTTGCTTTTTATGTCTTTACTGGTTTTTACAAGTGATAGCAGGCTTTTAGTTTGCACCATTGTTGCTTTGTTATGTATTTACTGTTTTTTACGAGTGATAGCAGGCTTTTAGTTTGCACCATTGTTGCTTTTTTATGTATTTACTGGTTTTTACGAGTGATAGCAGGGTTTTAGTTTGCACCATTGTTGCTTTTTTATGTATTTACTGGTTTTTACAAGTGATAGCAGGCTTTTAGTTGGCACCATTGTTGCTTTTTTATGTATTTACTGTTTTTTACAAGTGATAGCAGTCTTTCACTTTGCACCATTGTTGCTTTTTTATGTATTTACTGTTTTTTACGAGTGATAGCAGGCTTTTAGTTTGTACCATTTTTGCTTTTTTATGTATTTACTGGTTTTTACGAGTGATAGCAGACTTTTAGTTTGCATTATCGTTGCTTTTTTATGTATTTACTGTTTTTACAAGTGATAGCAGGCTTTTAGTTTACACCATTGTTGCTTTTTTATGTATTTACGGGTTTTTACGAGTGATAGCAGGCTTTTACATTGCACCATTTTTTATTTTTTATGTATTTACTGTTTTTTACGAGTGATAGCAGGCTTTTACTTTGCACCACTGTTGCCTTTTTATGTATTTACTGTTTTTTACGAGTGATAGCAGACTTTTAGTTTGCATTATTGTTGCTTTTTTATGTATTTACTGGTTTTTACAAGTGATAGCAGGCTTTCACTTTGCACCATTGTTGCTTTATTATGTATTTACTGTTTTTTAGGAGTGGTAGCAGACTTTAAGTTGGTACCATTGTTGCTTTTTCATGTATTTACTGGTTTTTACGAGTGATAGCAGACTTTTAGTTTGCATTATTGTTGCTTTTTTATGTATTTACTGGTTTTTACAAGTGATAGCAGGCTTTAAGTTTGCACCATTGTTGCTTTTTTATGTATTTACTGGTTTTTACGAGTGATAGCAGGGTTTTAGTTAGCACCATTGTTGCTTTTTTATGTATTTACTGGTTTTTACAAGTGATAGCAGGCTTTTACTTTGCACCATCGATGTTTGATCCGCCCCTATGTGTCATCATTGAGGAAACTTTGACCCTTTATGTCACAGCCGCCTGACACATTAGAGCCAATCAACATCAGACACTCCCTCACAGACCCTCCCAGCTACAAGGAATCCGCCATTTTAGACTCATAACGACCTTGCTTTCTTAATGAGAGGACGTGTTGTGTTTTTGCTCCTGACATTAATAGGAAAAACATAGCTAGGCTAGTGTATTTACAGTCCAGAAGGACTCCACTCATCTCTGCTGCAAGCACAGCACCCCAAAAAGCCCTTTTTAGGGCTATATTTCGTGCCTTTATTTTTATTTATTTTTTATTAGCATTTGCCTGGCTTTCAGGCTGTGTGTTTAAGGCTCACAGCATATGCTGTGACTACTGCCACCACTGATATCTCCCTAACAACATTAGTTTAAATTTAACCAACCAAAAAATTTAATTATTTTGCTAGTGTAATTTTGTTTTCATTTTCTATCAGGCCAGTGTCACACAGCATATACTCTGGTTCATTGCTCTGTGCCAGCCAGCAGCCACCAGTGTTAATATCCATTTATAACATTATTTTAAATAAAAAAAAAATATTTTGCTAGTGTAATCTAATTACATTTACTATCAGGCCTGTGTCTGTCAGGCTCACTCAGCATTAATATACCTCATTTTTTTTTCAGTCTTTTGGTTAATTGGTCTGTGCCAGGCAGCCACCCAGCACTCATATCTATTCTTCTTCACCTTAATTTTAATATAAAAAAAAAAAAGTTTAAATTTGTTTGATAGTGTAATCTAATATAATTTTCTATCAGGCCTGTGTGTTTTGCTGACATAGAGAGCCTACTGTGTTTACTTGCTGCCCTCCCTAGTCTATGAGCCATGACTCATATGTGTTTAACCTTTTTTTAATTCCCCCCCCCCCCCAAAAAAAAGAATTTAAATCATTTTTCTAGTGTAATCTAATAGTATTTTCTATCAGGCGTGTGTGTATCTGACTTACAGAGCCTACTGTTTTTAATAGCTGCCCTTCCAAGGCTATCATCCACGACTCATATGTATGTGCTTAACCTTTTTCTTTAAATTCCCAAAAAAAAGTCTTTAAATCATTATGCTAGTGTAATCTAATTGTATTTTCTATCTGGCCTGCGTCTAACTGTCTATCTGACTTACACAGCATACTGTTGTTATAATTGCTGCCCTACGTAGCAGCCAGCCAGTGCGACCACTCAAAGAGTCATATGTGCATTGCACTTCTTAACATAATTTTAATATTAAAATCTAAAATTTTTAAATATTTTGCTAGTGTAATCTAACTTAATTTTCTATCAGGCCTGTGTTTTTGTCACTTACACAGCATACTGTGTTAAATTGCTGCCCTGCCTACCATCCACGACTCATATCTGCCAGCCTGTGTGCCAGGCCCAACTAGCCAATTAGTGGCACCAATCATAATTCTTGTAACAGTATATAAAAAAATAAAAATCATAATTTTTTGGACTGCAAATATTCAGTCTCCTAGTGCCATTGAATTGCATTTACCTCCTGCCTGCCAGCCTTTTGTGCCAGGCCGTCTAGCCAACTATTTACACCAATCATAATTGTTGTCACAGACAGTATAGTTACTAATTAAAATTAAAAAAAAATTGATTGTTGATCTTAATCCTCAGTTTGCTCATGCCCTAGAATTGCACTTTTCTACTGCCTTCCAAGCCTGTGTGCCAGGCCTACTTGAAAAATATTTACACCAATCATATTTGTTGTCAAAGTATTCTTAATAAATAAAAATTAAATTTTTTGGTAATAGTTGTTGTGAATCCTCAGTTTGCTGGTGCCATTGAATTGCACTTTCCTCCTGCCTTGCAGCCTGCTGTGTGCTAGGCCCACCTAGCCAATTATTGCCAGCAAGCATATTTCTTTTAACAGTATTGCAAAAATTGTCAATCATCACTGTTTTGACTGTCAGTAATCAGTCTCCTAGTGTCCTTGAATTGCATCTACCTCCTGCCTGCCAGCCTTTTGTGCCAGGCCATCTAGCCAACTATTTACACCAATCATAATTGTTGTCACAGACAGTATAGTTACTAATTAAAATTAAAAAAAATTTGATTGTTGATCTTAATCCTCAGTTTGCTCATGCCCTAGAATTGCACTTTTCTACTGCCTTCCAAGCCTGTGTGCCAGGCCTACTTGAAAAATATTTACACCAATCATATTTGTTGTCAAAGTATTCTTAATAAATAAAAATTAAAATTTTTGGTAATAGTTGTTGTGAATCCTCAGTTTGCTGGTGCCATTGAATTGCACTTTCCTCCTGCCTTGCAGCCTGCTGTGTGCTAGGCCCACCTAGCCAATTATTGCCAGCAAGCATATTTCTTTTAACAGTATTGCAAAAATTGTCAATCATCACTGTTTTGACTGTCAGTAATCAGTCTCCTAGTGTCCTTGAATTGCATCTACCTCCTGCCTGCCAGCCGTTTGTGCCAGGCCGTCTTGCCAACTATTTACACCAATCATAATTGTTGTCACAGTATAGTTACTAATTAAAATTAAAAAAAATTTGATTGTTGATCTTAATCCTCAGTTTGCTCGTGCCATTGAATTGCACTTTTCTACTGCCTGCCAGCCTGTGTGCCAGGCCCAACTACCCAATTAGTGCCAGCAATCATATTTATTTTAACAGTATTGCAAAATTTGTCAATCATCACTGTTTTGACTGTCAATCTGCAGTCTACTAGTGCCCTCCTTGAATTGCATTTTCCTCCTGCCTGCCTGTGTGCCAGTCCCAACTAGCCAATTAGTGCCACCAATCATATTTATTGTAACAGGATTGGAATTTTTGTTAATCATAACTTTTTTGACTGTGATTCTTCACTCTCCTAGTGCCATTGAATTGCAGTTTCCTTTCTCCCAGCGTGTGTGCCAGACAGGCCCATTTGCCAACTAGTGCCAAGCAATCATATTTGTTGTCACAGTACTTGTAATATTTTAAAAAATTAACAATTTCTGATTTTTAAAACATCTGTCTTTTTTGTTGTTGTCAGTCTCACAGCATTTACTGTGCCCACTTTCACAGTGCCACCACTCAATTGGTGTAATAGTATTGTTAGTGTCCATTTAAAAAAAAATGACAGGCAGAGGCAGGCCACCCCACGGGTTCTGTCGTCGTGGTCGTGGTGCTGTGATTCCTTTAGACCCTACAAATATGCACATTGTTCAGACGCCGGGTGCCAGGGGGGACGCAAAAACTTCTGAGGAGGACCTAGTTGAATGGCTAACTTAGGACACCCAATCTTCTTCAGCTTCCGCTGCTAGTCCTCCTAACCTTGACGCACCATCTAAGTCCAGCTGTGCTTTGGGCAGGTCTCAAGTGACCAGTGCCACTCCCCCGCCTGTCGCCACCCCCAACACTAGCACCACAGCCGCTTCACTTGATCTGTCACAGGAGTTATTGACACATCATTTGGAAGAAATGAGTGATGCGCAACCATCATTGACAGAGGATGTAGATAATAGTGATCAGTCTCAGTCAGGCAACATTACCGACATGGAGGTACGGTGTGATGATGATGATGATGTTGTACCCGCTGCTGCTTCCTTTCTTGATGTTTCAGATACAAGTGAAGCGGTTGATGATGATGTGTCGGTGGATGTCACGTGGGTGCCTGCTAGAAGAGAAGAAGAAGAGGGGGAAAGTTCAGATGGGGAGACAGAGAGGAGGAGGAGACGATTTGGAAGCATGGGGAGGTCGTCTCAAAGAGCTAGTGGCACAGTCAGACAGCATGCATCGTCACCAGGGGTCAGCCAGACAGCACGCCGACGCCCATCAACGCATGCTGTTGCCACCACCAGAATGCCGTCATCGCAGAGCTCAGCAGTGTGGCATTTATTTTGTGTGTCTGCCTCTGACAACAGCTATGCCATTTGCAACCTGTGCCAAAAGAAACTGAGTCATGGGAAGTCCAACAGCCACCTAGGTACAACTGCTTTGCGAAGGCACATGGTCTCACATCACAAATGCCGATGGGATGAACATATGAGTAGAAGCAGCACACAAACTGAAAGCCGCCCTCCTCCTCCTGGTCCAGCATCTTCAGCCACATCAACCACTGCTGTTCTCCTTGCCCCCTCTCAACCATCCTCCACTCAGTCTCTCTTACGTAGCAGTTCCTGGTCATCTGCCCACAGTCAGGTGTCTGTCAAGGACATGTTTGAGCGTAAGAAGCCAATTTCTCAAAGTCACCCCCTTTGCCCGGCGTCTGACAGCTGGCTTGTCTGAAATCTTAGCCCGCCAGCTTTTACCATACAAGCTGGTGGAGTCTGATGCTTTCAAAAAATTTGTATCTATTGGGACACCGCAGTGGAAGGTACCTGGCAGAAATTTCTTTTCACAAAAGGCAATCCCAAACCTGTACTCTGTTGTGAGAAAGGAAGTTATGGCATGTCTGGCACACAGCGTTGGGGCAAGGGTCCATATGACCACGGATAGCTGGTCTGCAAAGCATGGTCAGGGCAGGTATATCACCTACACTGCGCATTGGGTAAACCTGCTGACTTCTGACAAGCATGGAATGCATGGCTCTGCAGAAGAGTTGGTGACACCGCCACGACTTGCAGGCAGGCCTGCTGCTACCTCCTCTACTCCTCCTACTCCATCCTCTTCCATAACCTCTTCCTCGGCTGAGTCCTCTTCAACTTCTGCGTCTTGCTCCACATCTATGGCACCCCCCCAGCTCCCCAGGTACTATGCTACATCCCGGGTACGGCAGTGTCATGCCGTCTTGGGGTTGACTTGCCTGAAAGCGGAGAGTCACACCGTACCAGCACTCCTGAACGCACAGGTGGATCAGTGACTGACTCCGCACCAACTGGAGATTGGCAAGGTTGTTTCTGACAATGGAAGTAATTTGGTGGCGGCATTGAAATTGGGCAAGTTGACACATGTGCCGTGCATGGCACATGTGTGTAATCTAATTGTACAACGATTTGTCCATAAGTACCCAGGCTTACAGGACGTCCTGAAGCAGGCCAGGAAGGTGTGTGGCCATTTCAGGCATTCCTACACGGCCATGGCGCACTTGTCCGATATCCAGCGTCGAAACAACCTGCCAGTTAGGCGCTTGATTTGCGACAGCCCGACACGGTGGAATTCAACACTCCTAATGTTTGACCGCCTGCTCCAACAAGAAAAAGCTGTTAATGAGTATTTGTATGACCGGGGTGCTAGGCCAGCCTCTGTGGAGCTGGGGATATTTTTGCCAAATTACTGGACACTCATGCGCAATGCCTGTAGGCTCATGCGTCCTTTTGAGGAGGTGACAAACCTTGTCAGTCACACTGAAGGCACCATCAGCGACATCATACCATTTGTTTTCTTCCTGGAGCGTGCCCTGCGAAGAGTGCTGGATCAGGCAGTAGATGAGCGTGAAGAGGAAGCGGGAGAGTTGTGGTGTCCATCACCCCCACAAACAGCCGAATCAGCATCGCTTGCTGGACCTGCGGCAACGCAGGAAGAGGATTGTGAGGAAGAGGAGTCAGAGGAGGAATGTGGCTTTGAGGAGGAGGAGGAGGAGGAAGACCGAGCACAACAGGCATCCCAGGGTGCTCGTTGTTGTCACCTCTCTGGTACCCGTGGTGTTGTACGTGGCTGGGGGGAAGAAGATACCATCAGTGAGATCAGTGAGGAGGAGGAACGGGACATGATTAGCTTGGCATCCAACCTTGTTCAAACGGGTTCTTTCATGCTGTCGTGCCTGTTGAGGAACCCTCGTATAAAAAAGCTGAAGGAGAACGACCTGTACTGGGTGTCCACACTCCTCGACCCCCGGTATAAGCATAAAGTGCCTGAAATGTTACCAAATTCCCGCAAGTCGGAAAGGATGGAGCATTTTCATAATAAATTAAAAACTATGCTTTACACAGCTTATAAGGGTGATGTCACAGCACCACGGGAATGTAACAGGGGAAGAGATGAAATTAATCCTCCTCCTCCCACGACCACGGCGGCAAGGACCGGACGCTTTCCTGACGTCTTGTTGATGGAGGACATGCTTACCTTTTTAACTCCCTTGCACCATCAGAGCCTTTCGGGATCCAGCCTTAGAGAAAGACTCAACCGACAGGTAGCAGACTACCTAGCTTTAGCTGCGGATCTCGACACTCTCAGGAGAGATGGACCCCTTGACTACTGGGTGTGCAGGCTGGACTTGTGGCCTGAGCTATCCCAATTTGCAATGGAACTTCTGGCCTGCCCCGCTTAAAGTGTCCTGTCCGAAAGGACTTTCAGTGCAGCAGGAGGTTTTGTCACTGAGAAGAGAAGTCGCCTAGGTCAAAAAAGCCTTGACTATCTCACTTTTATAAAAATGAATGAGGGCTGGATCCCGAAGGGACTGACATTGGGCAATACATTTGAATAAAAAAGGCCTGATGATGAGATGAGCTGGCTTGGGCTACAACTGGTACACAGGCTAGCCTTTTTTTTTTGTTATAAAGCCGGAGGACTTGCTTGACTTATCCGCCAACAACTAGTGTTCAAGCCACAAGCTTTTAGGGCACTTTATAAATGTTTTACAAACATCAATTTTTCTGGCCGCTACTGCAGCTCTGTGGGTACAAAACTCAAATAAAAAAAAATACGGCACATAACACTAGTGATTAAACTGTTATGAATTGTACAACTTAGCACACCACTCATATCTGGTGGACCATTAAATTGAACGCAAAATGCCACAAATTTGAAGGAGGAGGACCAATCAAGCATCTTTATCCGTCTCTTGGTTGCTCTAAATTATCTCTGTGTTCCATCTATGCCATACCTGTACTCTATTGTGCAAAAGGGTGGCATATGTGGTGTTTCATGCTGTTGTGCCTGTTGCGGGTCGTGGCCCATGGTATAAAAAGGCTGAAGGAGAACGACCTGTAATGGGTGCCCCATCAAATTTTTAGAAAAATGTTCCTGGTTCCTCTCAATTATCTCTGGATTTCTAAAATGGATGCCATACCTGTACTCGCTTGTGCAAAAGGATGGCATATGTGGTGGTGTTTCCTGCAGTTGTTTCTGTTGAGGGTGCTGGACCCTCTTATAAAAAAGCTGAAGGAGAACGACCTGGAGTGGGAGTCCAAGCATGGTTTTTGGGGCTATTTCACTTTTCAAAACAATTATCTGTGGGTTTCTAAAATCAATGCCGTACCAGTACTCTATTGTTCAAAAGGATGCCATATGTTCTCTTTCCTGCTGGTATTTTGTTTGAGGGTCCTGGACCCTCTTATAAAAAGGCCTAAGGAGAAAGAGGTGTCTATTTCACATTTGACCAAAATTATCTCTGGGTTTGTAAAATCAATGCTGTACCTGTACTCTATTGTTCAAAAGGATGCCATACGTCCTCTTTCCTGCTGGTGTTTTTTTTGAGGGTCCTGGACCCTCTTATAAAAAGGCCGAAGGAGAAAGAAGTGTACTGGGTGTGCATCAAATCATTTGTTTAATTCAAATTCCCGGTTGCAACAAATTATCTCTGGATTTCTAAAATCAATGCCTTTCCTGTAATCTAATTTTCAAAAGGATGCCATATGTCCTCTTTCCTGCTGCTGGTTTTGTTGAGGGTCCTGGAGCCTCTGCTAAAAAAAGGCCTAAGGATAAATAAGTGTACTGGGTGTCTAATCAATGTTTTTTTAGCTTTCACGGTTGCAACAAATTATCCCCGGGTTTCTAAAATCAATGCCTTTCCTGTAATCGATTATTCACAAGGATGCCATATATCCTCTTTCATGCTGTTGTTTCTGTTGAGGCTCTGGGAGCCTCTTATAAAAAGGCCTAAGGATAAAGAAGTGTACTGGGTGTCTAATCTATGTTTTTTTAGATTTCACGGTTGCAACAAATTATCCCCGGGTTTCTAAAATCAATGCCTTTCCTGTAATCTATTATTCACAATGATGCCATATGTCCTCTTTCATGCTGTTGTTTCTGTTGAGGCTCCTGGAGCCTCTTATAAAAAGGCCTAAGGATAAAGAAGTGTACTGGGTGTATAATCTATGTTTTTTTTAGATTTCCAGGTTGCAACTAATGATCTCTGTGTTTCTAAAATCAATGCCTTTCCTGTAATCTAATTTTCAAAAGGATGCCATATGTACTCTTTCATGCTGCTGGTTTTGTTGAGGGTCCTGGAGCCTCTGCTAAAAAGGCCTAAGGATAAATAAGTGTACTGGGTTTCTAATCAATCTTTTTTTAGATTTCACGGTTGCAACAAATTATCCCCAGGTTTCTAAAATCAATGCCTTTCCTGTAATCTATTATTCACAAGGATGCCATATGTCCTTTTTCATGCTGTTGTTTCTGTTGAGGCTCCGGGAGCCTCTGATAAAAAGGCCTAAGGATAAAGAAGTGTACTGGGTGTCCAATCAATGTTTTTTTCTATTTCCCGGTTCATATAAATGATCTCTGGGATTCTAAAATCAATGCCTTAACTGTAATCAATTATTCACAAGGATGCCATATGTCCTCTTTCATGCTGTTGTTTCTGTTGAGGGTACTGGAGCCTCTGCTAAAAAGGCCTAAGGATAAATATGTGTACTGGGTGTCTAATCAAGGCTTTTTTAGATTTCCCGGTTGCAACAAATTATCTCTGGGTTTCTCAAATCAATGCCTTAAATGTAATCTATTGTTCAAAAGGATGCCATATGTCCTCTTTCCTTTTTTTTTTTTTTTTCCCTCAGTATTTTTGTTTATTTTAGAAAATGTAATGCACTTATAGGTTCACTAAGATTATGACTTTGCACACTGCCATTTTCCTTGCAGCATTTTGACATGTCATGTGATATGACTAGAAGAATGGTATGTTTTTTTTTTTTTTTTTAATTGTTTTTTTATTGAAGTTAAAACATATATCATCACAACAAGAACTCGCCCTAAGGCCCAAGTTACAACAAAGATATTAATACATTGTCTATACATAGGCATTGTTGAGAAAGCAATATTCACACATAGCAAGAGAAAATACATTTCAAATCTGGTTTTGAAGATAGACAGTATCTTAGGCGAGATGAAATAAAACTTCATTTTATATTATATTGTCAGTGTTACGGTACCAACTGTGTACCAAGGGTTAACCCCAGATGAACAATGTCCTGCATAGACAATCAGCAATTCACAACCCAGCCAGTTTCAGGTTTAAAACAGAATGACACTTTATTTGAAGGCAGCACACAGATTTATACAGGTTTTTGACCCCCCCACAGATGGGGGTTGAAAGAATGTTGTACATTAGATAAAAGGGAGAAGCGCCCTTGACATGATACAATAGGATTATATTACTTAAACACTTCAACCACAAGACACTCTTGACTCTTCTTATCACTTTCTCTCTGGAGGTGATCAAACAATAGAATGCTAAGCATTAATTAGATTGTAGCTGGAGCCAGCCACTTGTGGTTAGAAAATAAAGTTAACACTTTCAGTCCTGACCGAAGGGTCTGTCACATAGCTCCCCCCTTGTGGAACACTCCGGCAGACCCGGCTTGACCCTTTTGCGGGTCAACCTGGGGATGACCGGACTAGGAGGTGGTAGGCATGTCAGTTTGCTGGGACAATCCATCTGTATTCCCGTTATGAGAGAGAATCCCTGTCTGTATAAATAAGGGTTCAACCTCTTCAGTGCCCCGACTAGGGCTAAACAGTCCTTCAAAATATCATCGGCTTCTTTACGTGGTTTTTGTACCTGCTCTTTATAGGTATCCACAATCCCTTCATACTGACATAGGGTGCCCTTGAGTTGCTGCACCTCCCTATGAGCCAGCGTCAGCTTCTCCTCCAGTGTCACTAAGTTTGTCCTTAATGTTTCATGTTCCACTCTCAAGCTGGTGTTTTCTGCAGTCTGTCGGTGCAGCTTGTCTAGCAGAGATTCACATTCTAAACGTGCTTTTTCCTCTGCGCTCCTCTTCTCTCCCGCTAGCACTGTTACGTGATTATTTAACGTGACCATTTTATCCTCTACGTGACTCTTCTCCTTCATCAGTGCATTGTAACGTGACTCCCACATATCAATAGCGGATAGAGATTTACTGAGCTCAGCGTCCTGGGGCTTAGCAGCAGGGGGGTCAGTCTCTGCTGCACGGATCTGAGCACGGGTAGTCACAGGGTTAACATCAGCGGGACCCATGGGAGCATAGGCAGAAACAAGGGGAACCAATGTATTTCCAAGGAGAACATCAGCTGGTAAATCCTTCATGACCCCCACATTCACAGGTCTAGCGCCCCCTCCCCAATCCAAATGCACCCTGGCAACAGGTAGGCGGAACACAGTGCCCCCTGCTACCCTCACAGCCACAGTGTCTCCTGTGTGCTGTTTCTCAGACACCAAGTTCTTTCGAAGCAAGGTCATGGTAGCACCAGTATCCCGTAGACCACTGACCTCCTTCCCATTCACTTTAACCAGTTGCCGGTTATTCCGGTGGGCAGCTTGCACAAGGTCTGCCTCATGTAGGATGCCCCAGCATTCTTGCGCCTCTACATAGCGGGCCGCAGGCTGAGGATTACGTGGGATTCCGCTAGCGGGTCTTCTCCAGGACTGTGCTTGGTTCGCTGCGTTTAGGGGACACTCTGGTCTTTTGTGCCCTAGTTGCTTACATCCAAAGCACCGAATAGGTTGTGAGTAGCCCCGCGAATTGAACCAGGCTCTCTGAGGGTAGTTCGTGGCCCGAGACCGTGTGGTATAGCGGTGTGCTGGGGGTTGGTAACTGGCAGGTGCTGGGGTGACTGGGGGTCTGTACTCCACTCTGGCAGGGGGCTTAGTGGTAGCAGTGTCCAGTTTGCGGGCATCCGTATACTCATCTGCCAAGCGAGCCGCTTCATGCAGGGTGGAGGGTTTACGGTCCCGAACCCACTCTCGAACTCCTGCGGGTAACTTGTCGAAGCAATGTTCCAACAGGAATAGCTGCAGCACCTCTTCCCCAGATACGGCTTGGCACCCCGCTATCCAGTGAGCTGCTGTGCGGTGCACCTTACATGCCCACTCAAGGTAGGAATCACCAGTCAATTTAACAGTGTCTCTGAACCGCCTCCGGTATGCCTCCGGTGTAACCGCATACCTGGAGAGCAGAGCCTCTTTTACAGTATTATAATCCCCGACTTCCTCATCTGGAATGGCCCGAAAAGCCTCACTGGCCCGGCCGGATAATTTTCCGGATAATATCGTGACCCAGTCCTCTGCGGGTACCTTGTGTAGTGCACATTGCCTCTCAAAATCTGCAAGGTACCCATCAATCTCTCCTTCTGTTTCCAGGAAGTTTTTAAAAGCTGCAAAATTTACTTTTCCCTTTTCCACTGGGGTTGCTGTGACTTGGGCTGCTGCAGCGCCGCTTTGGCGAAGTAGGTTGGCCTCCACAGCTGCTATGACCCGGTCGATAATTTCGGCAGATGGGTTGGGGCCATAATATGCCAGTCTTATTTTAACCGCCCGATCAAAGCTTGCTTCTTCAGGGGTTCTGTCTGATATGCTGGGCCCATTGGTTCCTTCTGTCCCTGGTACTCTTTCCATCTTAGTCAGTATTGTAATAATCCCCCTCTTCCTGAGGTTACTGGCTTGTGTAGTTGCTCTTCTGGGCGATAAGGATTATCCCACCGCTGCCACCAATGTTACGGTACCAACTGTGTACCAAGGGTTAACCCCAGATGAACAATGTCCTGCATAGACAATCAGCAATTCACAACCCAGCCAGTTTCAGGTTTAAAACAGAATGACACTTTATTTGAAGGCAGCACACAGATTTATACAGGTTTTTGACCCCCCCCACAGATGGGGGTTGAAAGAATGTTGTACATTAGATAAAAGGGAGAAGCGCCCTTGACATGATACAATAGGATTATATTACTTAAACACTTCAACCACAAGACACTCTTGACTCTTCTTATCACTTTCTCTCTGGAGGTGATCAAACAATAGAATGCTAAGCATTAATTAGATTGTAGCTGGAGCCAGCCACTTGTGGTTAGAAAATAAAGTTAACACTTTCAGTCCTGACCGAAGGGTCTGTCACAGTCAGCATATGAGCTCCACATTCTAATAGTATTTTACCTAAGATCAAAATATCAGCCTGTTGACGGTTAACATCAATATCAGCCACTCTTGGGCCCAGGAATATAGGGGGTTGGGGGATATTCAGCGGGTAAGCACCGCTATACGCATAGGGAAAGGGGTGGGGGGCGGAGCCATATATAAATGTAAGCAGTATATGGTATCTGGTATGGACTCATAAGTGTCCGATCGTAGAAACCATAGGTCTGGTAGCTGGGCTATTAAAAAGCCAAATGATATATGCTTTGGAAGGTTTATCTACTTAGGGGTAGGAAATGGGGTAAAGTAACTTCTTAACACAAAATGGAGTAACTAAATATGGGTCAAAGGCCACTCTGCTGAGCCATTCAGGGAGACCTAAACATTACAAGCATAAACTATAAAGAAATGTTCACATGTCACGATAATGTCAACTCACAAAGGTGTTCAGGACTGATCGAAAGGGTAACGGAACAGGTGATATATGAGCTTGTCCGAACATTGCGTATCAAACTTGCCCACTAGCAGAGGTGGAGCATGATAGAAAATATACATTTCCATATAACATTTGAGAAAATAGTAAACAGTTTAGTAACGATGAGGTATATTTCAACATGCAAGAAACACATTATATATGTAGTACACAACATAACCTGCAAGGAGGTAAGGCAGATTAAAGGATCTCTTTAACAGTAGTATATAATAGTACTAATTGTAGCAAGATAGCACCATGCACAAGGTTCTCTGAGCTAGACCTTAATAGGATTAATTATAATCGCACTAAGTAAGTAATATGTTAGGCCTATTATTATGTGTCTGGGGAAGTTCATTCAGGAAAGTCGACTAGTTGAAAAAAAAAAAGGACTTGACACACAAACAACAATGCTCTACTACACTATTTTCTTAACAGTTCAAGGCCTCAGGCATAAAAGCGATATAAACTGGACAGGTAAAACTAACCCCTCTCCTATCAAGATATGCAGAAAGATATATTGCACCGTTAGTGTAGGCTTATTAATAAGATTGGATATTACAGGGAATATAGGTAGGGAGTGTATGGGTAGACCCTCTGTGTGCTTCTAGTTAGGTGTTAGCTAGAAATGCTGTATATGTATAGCTATCCCTTCCCAGTTAGTAAGCCTGCGGCAGGGGAGGGTTGCGGGCCTATCTAATATCAACTATTAGTATTTAGGATTAGGGTGCCACCTGATGGAACCCATAGTAAATATGTAATCATAGATAGTACAGCAGGTGACGTATTCTATGTGAGGAATAGCCTAAGCTAGTGGATAACCAAGAAGGTTGATCTTTCTCCAGATATAATATTGCAAACTTTGCAAGGGCTAGCGTCTGCTATCGTAACCTGGTAGTAAGTAGTAATAGAATAGTCAAACACATAAAACCTCAGCATGGAGCTCTGTATAAGCAGGAGTTATTGGCATATGCCAAGACTTATGTGATGTTGTGTAGCACAGAACTAGGATACACATATTTATATAATAATGTAGTCATCTTAGTTTTCCCTCAGGTTAATCTAATGGAAGCATCCTACTTTTAACCTATAGACCTATAGGTAGAAATATAAATAAAAAAAATAAAATAAGAAAAAATAGTATAAAAAATATATAATGTTAGACACTTTTATACATTTCCATATGGGGCACAATAGGCTATATAGTGGCCAAGGATATATAGGTTCATACATCAGGAATAGTTTTGCATCCCTAATAGCTGATAGGAAGACCACTCTCCCCCTCAATAGGGGAAGTAGAGATTGGTGTGTAAATTATATCACTCATGCAAACTAGTGGATAGAGCTAATTATATTCAGCCGTGACAGCTAGGCCCACTGCATACAAGTTTAAAATAATTACTGCTCAGTCACGATTAGCTATGAGCAGAAAAATGGTAAGCACACTAATTACATCTGCATAGTATAGAGAATAACTCCTAGAGACAATTTATGCAAGTAGATTGTAAGAGAAATATTATCTCTGTTCAGCCCACACCATAAAGTTCGCTGAGGCTCATGTTTGGCCATGAATCCTCCTATACCCTGCAGCCATAATATCAAGACTCCTATGTACCCTCTAATATAGCAATGTACTCCATGTAAAAATAACTTGCAGCCTAAGCTTGTAATAACTATGTAGGGGTAGGGATTTAAATACTCTTAAATACTCAACATGTGTAAGAGAAGTTAACCATTTAGACACAGGTCTTCCAGTCAGCACACATATAATAGGACATAACAAAAAGGAGTAGACCTGCTATCATTTTCGTAAACGTAATTCTTACATAGGCAGAGAGTCACAATAAACACTATAATGAAAAAGGATTGTTCCAAACTCTGCAAGGGCCTATATATGAAGGCTCTGTAGAACTGCAGGGCCTTTCCTCTTGTGAGGGTTAAAACACTCCTAGACATAAATTTGGGGACATCAAACTGCAGAGTCAACATTATACATAATAAACATATTGTAGAGTCCAGCATATAATGCAAACTTTTTGACAAAATTGTCTCTGGAATAGAACATATGTCAACGATTGAACAGCACTGCTCAGAATTGAAAGGTGCTGTTTTGCCAAAGTACCTAGTCCCCTATCCTACATCACTGCTGGATAACTCAGTTTACCCAAGTATGCTGTGTAGGCTTATTATTATATCACCCGATTCCACGGGCTGAAAACAAGAGTGCTGGGTCAGCTTCATCATTTCCAGTTAGGCCAAGTAGATATGAATTGCTTTTCAGGTGATCTCGATGAAGTCTCACTGTGATCGCCAGCCGGTATTCGGCAGCCGCACAACTGCCAGCACTGAGCTCCAGCGGAAGCCCCAGGCCAGCAGGACCGTTGGCCTCCGCCAAGGCCAGCAACGGCAAAACATCCGAGATCCTGGCTGGAAACAAGAGATCAACGCTGTCGGGCTGACCGCTTATGTGCAGCCGCTCCTCCCAACAGCTTACTGCAGACGGGCTATTCAGCATGAGCCCAGTTAACCAAAGATGGGTAATGTTAAGGCTGCTAATGGGAGAAAATATATTATCCTCGATGTCCGGCTTCTGAACTCTCAGGATAGGGGTGGGTTTAGGGATGCTGCTACCGCACTTAGGTGATTTTTCATCAGGCATCTGGTCACTTACCCCTTCCTCCAGGTGAACAGCTTCCCCCTCTCTGGGCTGTATGGGAATCACTTGGGTTTGTTGCAGTGAGGTCGCTGAGTTACATTGTGGCTCAGGATCTAGAGCCGTAGGCAGCTGCACACAGGACCGGAGCTCCATCTGCTCCATTGTTTCTGTCTCTGAAATCCCATTGTGATCGGAGCTGCCTCTAATGACGCCACTCAGACAAGTGAAGTGGTAGTCCATGCGAAGCTCCAGTTTCTTTAAGTAAGCTCTTATTTCAAAGTAGCTGTCCTCCATTGTCTATAAGTGAGCCGATGGTCCTTTATAGGTTGAGCTGGCTTGTGAGTATAAGAGGATTACTATCACCAAGATGGCGGGACAACCCGCGTGGCTGCACTGCACTTAGAAGCAGATGGAGTCTCTAAGTCCACAAATATGGTTTGTTTTCCGATTGTTAATAGCATGGGGTATTTATCTGAAGTCTTCAGAATATAAATTAAAGAAAATTTCAGGGATTATATCGATGTAATACTCCATATAGGTGCCCAAAGGCCAGGAGCTACATAAAAACACGTCTGATCCTCATAGCGGTTGGCTCCGCCCCCAGAATGGTATGTTTTGAATCTGCTGAGCATAATAAAAAAAAAAAAATAATAATTTCAGGTGTCAGGTGTGGTCGTAGGTAGTGGTTGTTAGCAGATTCTTTTTAATGCAAATTGCAATTGCCACAGCGTGCATAAAATGTGCATCACTAGTCTCCAAATCTTACCTTTTTTTTTCATTCATGATTAGTTTGGTGTTTCCGGCGCCATATTGGAAAGGCAAAATACAGGTCTCCGTACCCATTGATATAAGGGGTGACTAGTGCTTTTCCTTCTCTTTGTCAATAGTTGTGATTAACGAGTTGTCCAGTTACTATAGAACTGGTTTGATAACCCAGGGTCCTGGGGGGTATATTGGCAGCAGCTTTGACAGCACTATCAGGCTAGAGAGGCCTCTCAGTGTCACGGCTAGCTGTAACGCAGTCAGCTGAGGAACATAGGTAAGCCGATATGAGTAAGGTATCTCCAGGCTCCTCTTGGATAGCCCCAGAAAGTGTGACTATGAATCCCAAAAAGAAAATTAAATTAAGGTTGAAAAACTAACTCCAAAGTAAATTGTAAGACCTGGAGCTCCTCAAACACACGTTATAGGCTCCGCCCCCCCAAATCTTACCTTTTTAATGCCAATTGATATTGCCACAGCTGGAACAACAGTAAATAACATGTGCATCACCACAGTCTCCGAAGCTGTTGTCGGATGTATACAAAAACACTGATAAAGTATTCCTTTCGGGGCGCAAAGAGATGGCTACCGGAACACTCCAGGAACTTCCCAAGAGTCGCTATCTTGTGTTTCTGGTGATGTTGGAGACATCTGGGTAGTGTACAGGGAGGCCCAAAATCCTCTCCATCTCTGTGCACCACAGGACAGGACGTCCTTGTCATCCATAAGCACATGAAATTGCTTGGATTTTCCTTGCTTCAAGAAGTTCAGCTTTTGTGGTGATAGTACAGAATTAAATAAACTTTGGTTTCCTACCATACTCAAGACAATCTTGTATTTCAAAATTCGTACTTGCTGTGGGAAACAGTGGCCTGTCCATACCAGGAAGATGATTTAGGCAGAAGTAACGAGCTCTGATTGCAGGTGACACATGTTTATCGTCAATCATCAAAGGGGTTGCGTGCAGAATATGGCTGATGGCCCCTTATTCACATGTTTGTCCAGAGCCACAACATTTGCAAACAGCCAGAAGAAAGGTTGGTTCTCACCAGCCTTAAGTTGAGCTTCATTTACCAAATGCTGATATTCAAAAAATAGACAAACAGTGCCTTAAAAAACACATTTGCAATATGGATTCATCAGAACAACGTCATTGCAAGTACTTCCCACAATAACAAAATTAAAATGCCACAACTCCGCAATCTTCCCCTTCACATTATTATTGTTACACTCCATTGTACTCCTATGCCCAGCTCCCTGCTCTTGTTTTTGTTGAGGGTCCTGGAGCCTCTGCTAGAAAGGCCTATGGATAAAGAAGTGTACTGGGTGTCTATTCAATGTTTTTTTAGATTTCCCGGTTGCAACTAATTATCTCTGTGTTTCTAAAATCAATGCCTTTCCTGTAATCTATTATTCAAAAGGATGACATATGTCCTCTTTCATGCTGTTGTTTCGGTTGAGGCTCCGGGACCCTCTTATTAAAAAGGCCTAAGGATAAATAAGTGTACTGGGTGTCTAAACAATGATTTTTTCTAATTCCCGGTTGCAAATAATGATCTGTGGGTTTCTAAAATCAATGCCTTTCCTGTAATCTATTATTCAAATGGATGACATATGTCCTCTTTCATGCTGTTGTTTCGGTTGAGGCTCCGGGACCCTCTTATTAAAAAGGCCTGAGGATAAATAAGTGTACTGGGTGTCTAATCAATGTTTTTTCTATTTCCCGGTTGCAACTAATTATCTGTGGGTTTCTAAAATCAATGCCTTTCCTGTAATCTATTATTCAAAAGGATGACATATGTCCTCTTTCATGCTGTTGTTTCGGTTGAGGCTCCGGGACCCTCTTATTAAAAAGGCCTAAGGATAAATAAGTGTACTGGGTGTCTAATCAATGTTTTTTTCTATTTCCCGGTTGCAACTAATGATCCCTGGGTTTCTAAAATCAATGCCTTTCCTGTAATCGATTATTCAAAAGGATGACATATGTCCTCTTTCATGCTGTTGTTTCGGTTGAGGCTCCGGGACCCTCTTATTAAAAAGGCCTGAGGATAAATAAGTGTACTGGGTGTCTAATCAATGTTTTTTTCTATTTCACGGTTGCAACTAATGATCTCTGGGTTTCTAAAATCAATGCCTTTCCTGTAATCTATTATTCAAAAGGATGACATATGTCCTCTTTCATGCTGTTGTTTCGGTTGAGGCTCCGGGACCCTCTTATTAAAAAGGCCTAAGGATAAAGAAGTGTACTGGGTGTCCAATCAATGTTTTTTTCTATTTCCCGGGTCATATAAATGATCTCTGGGATTCTAAAATCAATGCCTTAACTGTAATCAATTGTTCACAAGGATGCCATATGTCCTCTTTCATGCTGTTGTTTCTGTTGAGGCTCCGGGAGCCTCTTATAAAAAGGCCTAAGGATAAAGAAGTGTGCTGGGTGTCCAATCAATGTTTATTTTTATTTCACAGTTGCAAAAAAATTATCTATGGCTTTGTAAAATTTGTGCCTTACCTGTCATCTATTGTTCAAAAGGATGCCATATGGGTGTCCAATCATGTTTTTGTTTTCAATTTCACGGTTCATAATAAATATCGCAGGGTAACTAAAATCAATGCCATACCTGTACTCTGTTGTTCAAAAGAATGGCATATGTGGTGTTTCATTCTGTTGTGG
Organism: Bombina bombina; assembly: GCF_027579735.1. Lineage (NCBI taxonomy): Eukaryota > Metazoa > Chordata > Amphibia > Anura > Bombinatoridae > Bombina > Bombina bombina. The sequence continues at coordinate 54,989 of NW_026511542.1, forward strand.
TTGTTGAGGGTCGTGGCCGTGGGACAGCGTATAAAACGGCTGAAGGAGAACAACCTGTACAGACTTGCTACTCTTTTTAGGCAGGCCAGCTCTTTGCATACATGCCCACAGACTCTGTAACGCATGCCTCTTTTAGGGAGAGGTGCAGCCATAATGCAGGGTCAGAACCTCTGCCTGCAACTGTTATACTCGATTTTGTGAAAGGAAGTAACCTTACCATGGTTCCCTGCACGCACGTATTGTTGTTATATTTTGGTGAGGGTAATCATGATGGCCATGTAGACCACCACCACTGAGAGTCCTGGAAGTAACAGGGATGAGATGAAAGAGCTAAGAATAGTAGAACTTG
>NW_026511543.1:0-30000 GCF_027579735.1 Bombina bombina
CTCCCTCTCTAGTGACTCTTGTGTGGAAAGATCCACATCTTGGGTAGTCATTATCCCATACGTCACTAGCTCATGGACTCTTGCTAATTACATGAAAGAAAACATAATTTATGTAAGAACTTACCTGATAAATTCATTTCTTTCATATTAGCAAGAGTCCATGAGGCCCGCCCTTTTTTTTTTGTGGTGGTTATGATTTTTTTGTATAAAGCACAATTATTCCAATTCCTTATTTTATATGCTTTCGCACTTTTTTCTTATCACCCCACTTCTTGGCTATTCGTTAAACTGAATTGTGGGTGTGGTGAGGGGTGTATTTATAGGCATTTTAAGGTTTGGGAAACTTTGCCCCTCCTGGTAGGAATGTATATCCCATACGTCACTAGCTCATGGACTCTTGCTAATATGAAAGAAATGAATTTATCAGGTAAGTTCTTACATAAATTATGTTATTTATTTAAGATGGAATTTATTCGCTCTTTACTTAAAGAAGTACTAATTGCTTTAGAAATAGAGGATTCTAGTCCTCTTGATACTAATTCTATACGTTTGGATAAGGTTTTTAAAGCTCCTGCGGTTATTCCAGAAGTCTTTCCTGTTCCTAATGCTATTTCTGCAGTAATTTCCAAGGAATGGGATAAATTGGGTAATTCATTTACTCCTTCTAAACGTTTTAAGCAATTATATCCTGTTCCGCCTGACAGGTTAGAATTTTGGGACAAAATCCCTAAAGTTGATGGGGCTATTTCTACCCTTGCTAAACGTACTACCATTCCTACGTCAGATGGTACCTCGTTTAAGGATCCTTTAGATAGAAAAATTGAATCTTTTCTAAGAAAAGCTTATCTATGTTCAGGTAATCTTCTTAGACCTGCTATATCATTGGCTGATGTTGCTGCAGCTTCAACTTTTTGGTTGGAAACTCTAGCGCAACAAGTAACAAATCGTGATTCTCATGATATTATTATTCTTCTCCAGCATGCTAATAATTTTATCTGTGATGCCATTTTTGATATTATTAGAGTTGATGTTAGGTTTATGTCTCTGGCTATCTTAGCCAGAAGAGCTTTATGGCTTAAGACCTGGAATGCTGATATGGCTTCTAAATCAACTCTACTTTCCATTTCTTTCCAGGGAAACAAATTATTTGGTTCTCAGTTGGATTCTATTATTTCAACTGTTACTGGTGGGAAAGGAACTTTTTTACCACAGGATAAAAAATCTAAAGGTAAAAACAGGGCTAACAATCGTTTTCGTTCCTTTCGTTTCAACAAAGAACAAAAGCCTGATCCTTCGTCCTCAGGAGCAGTTTCAGTTTGGAAACCATCTCCAGTCTGGAATAAATCCAAGCCTGCTAGAAAGGCAAAGCCTGCTTCTAAGTTCACATGAAGGTACGGCCCTCATTCCAGTTCAGCTGGTAGGGGGCAGGTTACGTTTTTTCAAAGAAATTTGGATCAATTCTGTTCACAATCTTTGGATTCAGAACATTGTTTCAGAAGGGTACAGAATTGGTTTCAAGATGAGACCTCCTGCAAAGAGATTTTTTCTTTCCCGTGTCCCAGTAAATCCAGTGAAAGCTCAAGCATTTCTGAATTGTGTTTCAGATCTAGAGTTGGCTGGAGTAATTATGCCAGTTCCAGTTCCGGAACAGGGGATGGGGTTTTATTCAAATCTCTTCATTGTACCAAAGAAGGAGAATTCCTTCAGACCAGTTCTGGATCTAAAATTATTGAATCGTTATGTAAGGATACCAACGTTCAAGATGGTAACTGTAAGGACTATATTGCCTTTTGTTCAGCAAGGGAATTATATGTCCACAATAGATTTACAGGATGCATATCTGCATATTCCGATTCATCCAGATCATTATCAGTTCCTGAGATTCTCTTTTCTAGACAAGCATTACCAATTTGTGGCTCTACCGTTTGGCCTTGCTACAGCTCCAAGAATTTTCACAAAGATTCTCGGTGCCCTTCTGTCTGTAATCAGAGAACAGGGTATTGTGGTATTTCCTTATTTGGACGATATCTTGGTTCTTGCTCAGTCTTTACATTTAGCAGAGTCTCATACGAATCGACTTGTGTTGTTTCTTCAAGATCATGGTTGGAGGATCAATTTACCAAAAAGTTCTTTGATTCCTCAAACAAGGGTAACCTTTCTGGGTTTCCAGATAGATTCAGTATCCATGACTCTGTCTTTAACAGACAAGAGACGTCTAAAATTGATTACAGCTTGTCGAAACCTTCAGTCTCAATCATTCCCTTCGGTAGCCTTATGCATGGAAATTCTAGGTCTTATGACTGCTGCATCGGACGCGATCCCCTTTGCTCGTTTTCACATGCGACCTCTTCAGCTCTGTATGCTGAACCAATGGTGCAGGGATTACACGAAGATATATCAATTAATATCTTTAAAACCGATTGTTCGACACTCTCTAACGTGGTGGACAGATCACCTTCGTTTAATTCAGGGGGCTTCTTTTGTTCTTCCGACCTGGACTGTAATTTCAACAGATGCAAGTCTCACAGGTTGGGGAGCTGTGTGGGGATCTCTGACGGCACAAGGAGTTTGGGAATCTCAGGAGGTGAGATTACCGATCAATATCTTGGAACTCCGTGCAATTTTCAGAGCTCTTCAGTTTTGGCCTCTTCTGAAGAGAGAATCGTTCATTTGTTTTCAGACAGACAATGTCACATCTGTGGCATACATCAATCATCAAGGAGGGACTCACAGTCCTCTGGCTATGAAAGAAGTATCTCGAATTTTGGTTTGGGCGGAATCCAGCTCCTGTCTAATCTCTGCGGTTCATATCCCAGGTGTAGACAATTGGGAAGCGGATTATCTCAGTCGCCAAACGTTGCATCCGGGCGAATGGTCTCTTCACCCAGAGGTATTTCTTCAGATTGTTCAAATGTGGGGGCTCCCAGAGATAGATCTGATGGCCTCTCATCTAAACAAGAAACTTCCCAGGTATCTGTCCAGATCCCGGGATCCTCAGGCGGAGGCAGTGGATGCATTATCACTTCCTTGGAAGTATCATCCTGCCTATATCTTTCCGCCTCTAGTTCTTCTTCCAAGAGTAATCTCCAAGATTCTGAGGGAATGCTCGTTTGTTCTGCTAATAGCTCCGGCATGGCCTCACAGGTTTTGGTATGCGGATCTTGTCCGGATGGCATCTTGCCAACCATGGACTCTTCCGTTAAGACCAGACCTTCTGTCGCAAGGTCCTTTTTTCCATCCGGATCTGAAATCCTTAAATTTAAAGGTATGGAGATTGAACGCTTGATTCTTGGTCAAAGAGGTTTCTCTGACTCCGTGATTAATACTATGTTACAGGCTCGTAAATCTGTATCTCGAGAGATATATTATAGAGTCTGGAAGACTTATATTTCTTGGTGTCTTTCTCATCATTTTTCTTGGCATTCTTTTAGAATACCGAGAATTTTACAGTTTCTTCAGGATGGTTTAGATAAGGGTTTGTCCGCAAGTTCTTTGAAAGGACAAATCTCCGCTCTTTCTGTTCTTTTTCACAGAAAGATTGCTATTCTTCCTGATATTCATTGTTTTGTACAAGCTTTGGTTCGTATAAAATCTGTCATTAAGTCAATTTCTCCTCCTTGGAGTTTGAATTTGGTTCTGGGAGCTCTTCAAGCTCCTCCGTTTGAACCTATGCATTCATTGGACATTAAATTACTTTCTTGGAAAGTTTTGTTCCTTTTGGCCATCTCTTCTGCTAGAAGAGTTTCTGAATTATCTGCTCTTTCTTGTGAGTCTCCTTTTCTGATTTTTCATCAGGATAAGGCGGTGTTGCGAACTTCTTTTGAATTTTTACCTAAAGTTGTGAATTCCAACAACATTAGTAGAGAAATTGTGGTTCCTTCATTATGTCCTAATCCTAAGAATTCTAAGGAGAAATCGTTGCATTCTTTGGATGTTGTTAGAGCTTTGAAATATTATGTTGAAGCTACGAAATCTTTCCGTAAGACTTCTAGTCTATTTGTTATCTTTTCCGGTTCTAGGAAAGGCCAGAAAGCTTCTGCCATTTCTTTGGCATCTTGGTTGAAATCTTTAATTCATCTTGCCTATGTTGAGTCGGGTAAAATTCCGCCTCAGAGAATTACAGCTCATTCTACTAGGTCAGTATCTACTTCCTGGGCGTTTAGGAATGAAGCTTCGGTTGACCAGATCTGCAAAGCAGCAACTTGGTCCTCTTTGCATACTTTTACTAAATTCTACCATTTTGATGTATTTTCTTCTTCTGAAGCAGTTTTTGGTAGAAAAGTTCTTCAGGCAGCGGTTTCAGTTTGAATCTTCTGCTTATGTTTTTTGTTAAACTTTATTTTGGGTGTGGATTATTTTCAGCAGGAATTGGCTGTCTTTATTTTATCCCTCCCTCTCTAGTGACTCTTGTGTGGAAAGATCCACATCTTGGGTAGTCATTATCCCATACGTCACTAGCTCATGGACTCTTGTTAATTACATGAAAGAAAACATAATTTATGTAAGAACTTACCTGATAAATTCATTTCTTTCATATTAACAAGAGTCCATGAGGCCCACCCTTTTTTTGTGGTGGTTATGATTTTTTTGTATAAAGCACAATTATTCCAATTCCTTATTTTATATGCTTCGCACTTTTTTTCTTATCACCCCACTTCTTGGCTATTCGTTAAACTGATTTGTGGGTGTGGTGAGGGGTGTATTTATAGGCATTTTAAGGTTTGGGAAACTTTGCCCCTCCTGGTAGGAATGTATATCCCATACGTCACTAGCTCATGGACTCTTGTTAATATGAAAGAAATGAATTTATCAGGTAAGTTCTTACATAAATTATGTTACTCTAATCCATGTCCCGAAGACGGAGACATCATCAGAATACCAGAAAAGGAGCCGAAGAGAACAAACAAATCTCAAGGACCAGCAGACAAATAGACAGCTAAACAGCAGGGACCAACAGCCATTCCATGAAAAACCCGGTCACCAAGGGAAAAAACCCTTACCGGCGAACAGGAGAAACACAAAAAAAGAAAAACCCAGTCCCACACCCCAGCCCACAGGAGACTGAGGGTGCCCCACAAGCAAGGATCAATTCCATAGATGGGAAAAATCAATGAAAAAGATACCGGAAATGAAGGAGAGGATAGTGGTGCGAACAGAGAAGGCAGAGAGACCCCAAGGCAGGGAGGTGTCAATCAACCCAATCGTACTCGATCGGATTGAATTGTGCCGATTCCTGTCCGCCTGCTCAGAGCTTTAGACCACTGCTTCACAACTGCTGTTTCTTCCGAGTCTGAAGACTCGTCAGAAATACGGGCCCTCAAACTCCATATGGAGCTTGATAAATGGGCCTCATTGTGTAAGACCTCTGAGAGACAATCTCTCGAACCACCTAACACAGACAGCAGCAAACTGCAAAAGGGGAAAATGTCCAACTTGCTAACCAATGGGCCACAGTAGAAGCACTCAACAGGTCTAGGACGAGACCAGGACACAATAGGGACAATAGGGCAAAGGACTCTTAGAATACAAACCCCAAAGCCCACGCTCACAACCGGGTAACAAACCAGAAATGTCCAAAATCCCCAAAAGGATAGAGAAGGAAACTCATCCTATCCAAACCCTGATTTCCAAGGAAAACAGGGAAAAGAAGAGAAAGTATGAACCAGGCCGCCAAAGCCCTCGAGTCCCCTCTCAGACTCACACCGAGATCTAAAAGATAAGAACCTAGATCCTACAAGTCGGAATCCCACAACAAGACTCCCTGAGTCAGCGCTGACCGACTATCTCGTCAAGAAAGACACTGCGATGAAAACACGCAAAATCCACCGGACACTAGACACCGAGGACAAAGGTCATCCCGGTCCTTAACCCCAAGAAAAAGGGATACCAGAACCTTAGCAGCGACACCTAAAAGGTGAGCCACGCAATCCAAACATAAAAGTTTCCAGAGGCGAAGATAGTGAGACTAACCACCTCTATATGTAATTTTCAATCAAGAATTATTTAAGACTCACACATCGATCAAGCCAGTCAATGACAACGAGGCAAAAGCTTCTCGAAATGCCATAACCGCACCAAGCAGTAAGGACCATACCCCTCCGCTGGGGATGCAAATAGACAGTGAGACACCACCGGTCCCATATGCCGGGAGCAGAACTGCCACGGGCCAGCCCAAGCACTTCCGACAACCAGACCCTATGGTCTTTATTTTTTTTTATTTTTTTTTTAAAAAAAACAACAACTGAAACAAGTGAATCAGCAGGTCCCGCCAGACACAATGTGTGTCACTTAACAAGGCACACAAACACTCCGGATTAAAATCCTGGAAAAACTTCCATAGAAGAACTAGTTCGAGCAATTCCCATAGGGAAAACATAACAGAAAGTAAAAACCAGAATTCCCATAGGGAAAACATAACAGAAAGTAAATAATCCTGACCGGATAAAAGTAAAATCAAGGGAACCCATAGTCATCCGCCCAGAAGGAATCAAGTCTCTGCAGTACCTGCCAAACAGAGACAGTAACCTTCAGAAAAAAGACTGGGAAAGCTCACAGTAGACTGGCTGGAAAAAAAGCAACTCCACTAGCCTACCTTGAAGAACCCTGAGAGGAGCAAGAAGGGCCCCGATGATACAGAAAAGAATCCCCCAATAAACCAAACAGACGTCGTAGTAGGATGCACAGCCGCACAATCCTGTAACAAAACAAACAACATGGAGGAACAATCACCCCCGGGGGAAATATAATAGTGCCATTGATGGTCTGAACACCCGGGATAGGAAGACAGACACATAACTGTAAGGAAATTTCAGGGTCCTGCAAGCGAATCAACGCCATTAAAATATTAAAAAGAAAATGTCCTGCCATCTTCGGGGAAAAAAAATGATACCATAACTCGAAAGAGAAGGTCCAAGGCCATGTCGACAGAACAAGGCAGTATGTAGTACACAGAAAACGATACATGTCTCAGCCTCGGAGCCCGAATTCCCGTACACAAGTAGGATAATCACATAATAAACATGATAAATACCCAATCCCGTTCACAAATTCCCCAAAAAGGGGGGATAATCCCTTGATTCCTAGATCGAAAAAGGTGCCTCAGTGAGGACCATACTTAACTGTCATAATAAATCACATTACAGAAATGTAATAAAATAAAACGATCTTACCGGAATCCAACGCCGTGGAACAGGAACACGGCCCTCCAAGTGTGACGAATAGTAGCATCGCCTCCGTCATGGACTTTAGAGAAAAACGGCAGGTAGCGAAGCAAAGTTCGGCAATGCCAAGTGCTGAAGAGGAGCTGTGAATAGGAGTCTGGATGGTGTCGCAGGGGAAGCTCCCACCGCATCTCCGGACTCTCACTTTCGCCCAGGCCCTCCACGAGAGGCTGATAGGACTACTTAAAACTTACGTCTCGTGACGAAGGGTAGCACCCTCCAAAAGAGACAAAAATAAAAATAAATTAAATAAGTTAAATAAAAGAAAAAAAACTTCTGACACTTCTCTGCCAACCTCCTGGGACGAAAGGCAAAGAATGACTGGGGGATAGGGGAAGTGGGAGGAGTATTTAAGCCTTTGGCTGGTGGGTCTTTGCCTCCTCCTGGTGGCCAGGTTCTTATTTCCCATAAGTAATGAATGCGGTTGTGGACTCTTTCCCATTAGGAAGAAAATTCATAACCTATGGGAATTACTTCACCTGGCCACCAGGAGAATGCAGATATACCCCAAACAGAACATATCCCTCCCACTTCCCCTATCCTATTAGTAGTTCTTTGCCTTGTTTCATGGAGGTAAGGAAGGGTTCTACAAGAGGTGGTGCCTAGTAATTAGGACTGCCTTCCCTACTTTCCTTCCCTTCTTTCCCTCCCTAACATTTGTGTACTCCTCAGCTTGGGTATTCATTTTCCATAGGTTATGAATGTTTTCGTGGTCCATCACTGCCATTAGAAGGAAAATATAATTTATGATTACTGGATACATTTCTTGGCAGTTAGGGTCCATGAACCCGCCCTTATTTTGTGTAATGGCGGCAGTTTTGGCACCTCTATACCCATTTTATTTCTTTACTTTTCCTTACCCTCGGCTTCAACTACTGAGAAGGGTAGTGGAAGTGTAAGGGATATTTCAATGCTCTGTTTGGGGTGACTTTGCCTACACCTAGTGGCCAGGTGAAGTAATTACCATAGGTTATGAATGTTTTCGTGGACCCTAACTACCAAGAGGGAAATCAATTTATCAGGCAAGCATAAATTATATTTCTTCAAGAATAAAGCAGCAAATAATACTAGAATTGCTTGCCCTCTGTTCCGCTTTTGAACTTTGCAGATCACCAAAGATGCAGTCCTGGTTTAGTTACATGACTGCATAGTAACCATTGATTTATTGGTGGCAGTTCTGCAAGATACCTCATTCATATTGTGTCACAAGAGACCTCTGCATTTGAGATTTAAAGGAAAGTAAGTACTCCAGGGGTAGGAATCTTCAGTACAGTGAAGTCATTAAAGGAACATGTAACCTAAAAATATGTTTGTGGTTCGGATAGTGTGTGAAATTTTAACAACATTCTAATTTACTTCTATTATTAAATTTTCTTTGTTTTCTTGGTAACATTTGTTGAAAAGCAGGGACGTAAACTCAGGAGTGGGCGAGTGTCTGGAGCACTATATTGCAGCAGTTTTGCAAGCATGATATCCATTTGCAAGAGCACTAAATGGCAGCACTTTTTTCCTGCCATGTAGTGCTCCAGACGCCTACCTAGGGATTCAACAAAGATTATGTGTGTCTAAATTACAACAGAAAATGTTCAGATTATTATATCCCTTTAACACCACTCACTGGTTTGTTAGTGTGCTGGAAAGAAGCAAAACAATAGATCTCATGGTTTCAGATAAAAATGTTAAGGTTTTCAGAATTATTGTGGTTTTCTAATGATGGTGGTCCCCTTGGAATTGAATGCCTATCTTTCTTCCAAATAACCATAGCAGGAAATGTTATATATGGGAAGGTCCCCACGCCTACAGACTTCCGGGAGGCTTTCTACCTACTCATGGATTTAAACCCACTTGAGTTATTGATATTTATTAGTACAATGTATGTTTCTAGTCTGCCTAATATAGGACATTTTTAGAAACATCATGAATCTTTCCTAGAATCAGACATGAATTACATTTTACCAGTTAAAGGGGAAACAGGTTTTTGGGCCTTCTACATATATTTCTAGTAGAAACATTATTGTGTATTGTTTGACTAATACTGGTCCAAAATGAGGGTCAGATTTTGACACTTGAATTTTACACAAATTAGTTTTAAGGATTATGAGAAGGCTGCAAAATATGGATACATAGAGTATCCTTCCAAACGCCTTCAACTATAGTTTTGAGCCAAACGGGGTTGGGATGGGCATTTTTTTTATAAGTGAGGACTTTAAGCATAGCTAGTGGTAAGGTTAAATGTAAGAACATTTTCCATACTCAAGTGATGTCATATGGTAAGTATATGTAGTCTTATACATCTTGAAATAAACTTCCCAGAAATGTTTAGGACTCTACCCCTTCCTTTGCCTATAACTCTTCTCAGTCAGCTTCTTTCTTTTGCAAGATGTACCGAGTCCACGGATTCATCCTTACTTGTGGGATATTATCCTTCCTAACAGGAAGTGGCAAAGAGAGCACCACAGCAGAGCTGTCTATATAGCTCCCCCCTTAACTCCACCCCCCAGTCATTCTCTTTGCCGGCTCTAAGCAGGAAGGGTAAAGTGAAAGAGACTCACTCTTGCCATCTTTCAGCAATCTATATCCCAGGGGTAGAGAACTGGGAGGCAGATTTTCTAAGTCGTCAGACTCTTCATCCGGGGGAGTGGGGGCTCCATCCGGAGGTGTTTGCTCAACTGGTTCGGCTGTGGGGCACACCAGAATTGGATCTGATGGCGTCTCGTCAGAACGCCAAACTTCCTTGTTACGGATCCAAGTCCAGGGATCCTCAGGCAGTAGTGATAGATGCTCTAGCAGTACCCAGGTCATTCAACCTGGCTTATGTGTTTCCACCTTTCCCTCTCCTTCCGCATCTGATTGCCAGAATCAAACAGGAGAGAGCTTTGGTGATTTTGATAGCGCCTGCGTGGTCACGCAGGACTTGTTATGCAGACCTGGTGGACATGTCATCTCTGCCACCACGACAGGACCTTCTGATTCAAGGTCCGTTCAAGCATCCAAATATAATTTCTCAGCAACTGACTGCTTGGAGATTGAATTTGATTTTATCAAAGCGGGGTTTCTCTGAGTCGGTCATAGATACCTTGATTCAGGCTCGAAAGCCTGTCACCAGGAAAATCTATCATAAGATATGGCGTAAACATCTTTTTGGTGCGAATCCAAAGGCTACTCATGGAGTAAGATCAGGATTCCTAGGATTTTGTCCTTTCTTCAAGAAGGATTGGAGAAAGGATTGTCAGCTAGTTCCTTAAAAGGACAGATATCTGCTCTGTCTATTCTATTGCACAAGCATCTGGCAGATGTCCCAGACGTTCGGGCTTTTTGTCAGGCTTTAGTTAGAATCAAGGCTATGTTTAAAACTGTTGCTCCGCCTTGGAGTCTAAATTTAGTTCTTAATATTCTTCAGGGGGTTCCGTTTGAACACATGCATTCCATAGATATTAAAATTCTATCTTGGAAAGTTCTGTTTCTAGTTGCTATCTCTTCAGCTCGAAGGGTTTCTGTATTATCTGCATTACAATGTGACTCGCCTTATCTTGTTTTCCATGCTGATAAGGTGGTTTTGCGTACCAAACCTGGGTTCCTCCCTAAGGTGGTTACTAGCAGGAATATCAATCAGGAGATTGTTGTTCCTTCTCTGTGTCCTAATCCTTCTTCTAAGAAGGAACGTTTATTGCACAACTTGGACGTGGTTCGTGCTTTGAAGTTCTATTTGCAGTCATACCCATAACACCCTCCTGATGCACAAGGATCTGACCTGCGTTTTCCATCAGGGATGGGCAAGATGTCCTGCTCTAGCATTTATTATTCTTTGGGGAAAATGTACAAATATATTGTTTCCCATACAATTCTATACCTGCTCTCTATTGTTTTTTATGTATGGTATAAATTTAATTATGTTTTAGATTCTCTTTATACACATTAAAGAGACATTGAACCCAAATTTTTTCTTTTGTGATTCATACAAAGCATAACATTTTAAGCAACTTTCTAATTTACTCCTATTATCAAATTTTCTTCATTCTCTTGGTATCTTTATTTGAAATGCAAGAATCTAAGTTTAGATGCCGGCCCATTGTTGGTGAACAACCTGGGTTGTTCTTGCTGATTGGTGGATAAATTCATCCACCAATAAAAAAGTGCTGTCCAGAGTTCTGAACCTAAAAAAAAGCTTAGATGCCTTCTTTTTCAAATAAAGATCGCAAGAGAATGAAAAAAAAATTGATAATAGGAGTAAATTAGAAAGTTGCTTAAAATTGCATGCTCTATCTGAATCACAAAATAAAAAATTTGGGTTGTGTCCCTTTAAGGACAGAGGTGTTTTGTTGCTATACAATACATTCTCTTTCATCCAGCTGTCTTGACCAGCAATGCACATGCTCCATGTGCACAAATACAGTAGAAGCTCTCAATGAAACTGTAAGAGTTTTTCTTTAAGTATGTTTGCTAATACAGGTGTCTATTTCTACCAGTTTTGTCCGTCCAGTAACCCAAAGCTATGCATTTGAAATAAATATAAGGGTAAGTTAAAACCTATCAACATAGTGATAACATTATCCTGAAAGTTCCTAATGCATGTCATACAAAGACCATCAGCCTGCAATTAAAGGGACATAAGCGTGCAAAAAGAAAATGCTATTTTTGGCATATAACGTTGTGTTTACCCTGCACTTAAAGGGACACGCAGGTCAAATTAAACTTTAATGATTGAGATAGAGCAGGGAATTATAAACAACTTTCCAATTTACATCCATTAAAAAAAATGTGCACAGTCTTTTTATATTTACACTTTTTGAGTCACCAGCTCCTACTGAGCATGTGCAAGAATTCACAGAATATAAGTATATAAGCATTTGTGATTGGCTGATTGCTATCACATGGTACAGGGAGAGTGGAAATGTACATAACTTTAAAATTTGTTAGAAAAAAATCCAATACTTATTTGAAGTTCAGACTAAGTGCTATTGCATTGTCTTTTTAGCATGCATTTGTTGTTTTAGCAAATCTGATGTATTGACTGGTCCTTTAAAGTTAGTCGGCTCTAGAACAGCAGTGCACTACTGGGAACTAGCTAAATACATCTGGTGATCCAATGACAAGCTAGCTCCCAGTAGTGCATAACTGCTCCCGAGTCTACCTATGCATGCTTTTAACAAAGGCAAACAAAAGAACAAATTAAATTTAATATAAGAAGTAAAGTGAAATGTCTCTTAAAATTGCTCTATCTGAATTATGAAAATTTAATTTTGACTTTCTTGCCTCTTTTAAGACCTTGTAGATTCCTCTTAAAGACTTTTATTATCTTTGCATTAAAATGTATTAATGTCTTCCTAATTCTTCTTTTCTGTCTCCTAATATAGATAATTTTATTTTGTATTTATTAATTTGATAACCACAGATATGCCATTTCCAACACTTTTTGAATATTCAGACAGGTTTATAAAAAATAAAGCATAACAACATCCGACACAGAGCAGTCACTAAGTACAAGTAGTACATATTTTACTTAATCATAGGCTTGCTTTACTCATTACATAAAGAGACACATGTATGGTGTATGACATTATATCCTAACTTAAATGAATGTTTTGTTCCTAGGATGGCTCCAGAGGTAGTGATGTGTGAGACCATGAAGGATGCGCCATATGATTACAAGGCAGATATCTGGTCGTTGGGAATAACACTCATTGAAATGGCACAGATCGAACCACCTCATCATGAGCTGAACCCAATGCGAGTTCTCCTGAAGATTGCAAAGTCAGAACCACCAACACTTTCAGCTCCTTCTAAATGGTAAGGATTGCATATCTACATACTCTTACTGATCTGTGGGCTTTAAACCGCAGAATGCTTGTTTTTTTTTTTACTTTGTTTGCAATTGTCATCATATACTGTGGTCCGTACAGCATTTCTGTAAAATGTCATTTCTCTTTCAGTACCTCTACCACTTGCAGTAGATAGTGCAGAGACAACAGCATTTACATTTTTTGTATTACATTTGGAAATTGCACATACTTTGTCACAAGAAATAAAGTTGTTATAGAACTACCATAAAAGTAATGCACGTTTATTTGTTATTTGGAAAAAATAATATTCTTAAAAATATCTTCCCAACTTCCTTTTGTTGTAAAGTACACTATGGCTTTTACACTGTATGAAGACGTTTTCCTCTCCTCTGCATCAAAACTTGACCCTAAGTAGCCTTTTATTGTGGAACATAGCCAGATACAGTATACCTAAAAATGTTCAAACTCTCTCTCTCTCTCTCTTTTTTTTTTTTTTTTTTTTTTTTTGTTTCTTTTTGGAAGGTCTTTGGCGTTTCGAGATTTCCTGAGAAAAGCTCTGGATAAAAATCCTGAGACCAGACCAAGTGCAGCTCAACTTCTTGAGGTAAGACGACAAACCTTTAATTGGTTGTGCAGAGTACTGCAGTTTTTTAGTTAACTTATCTTAGGCAACAGACAATACTTTTCCAAATCTTTTGATATATGCCATGTACAGAAATAAAAACTGCTATTAACTGGAGTTGATGAAGTCAGGACTGCTGACTTATCTACTTACCAACAAGCCAAGTATGTGAGTGATAAACTAGAATCAGGGCTCAAAATTGCAAGCCCTTAGCTACTACCCAGTCCAAAATGTTACTTGCCACTTTTGATCACACCCACTACCCCCCCCCCCCCCTTCTTTGAATATGTTTAGCCAACGTGAAACACCTTATTGTGCAGTAATTTTTTTAATATTGTTTTTGGTTTGTATCATAAATTAAATAATGCTACATACAATAATAAATTAACAAAAATAAGTGCATAGCAGTTAGCAACATCAACTAGGGTTCTGGGGAAGAAAACAGCTGGACAGAAAAAGGAAGTTGTTGAACTGAGAGAAAGCAGAGAATGTTGACATTAATGTGAGGTCATAGCAGACCCCGGAAATTTTTTTTATAACTCATCTTTCTCCACTCCCTCCTATCTTCAATCTCTCTTTTTACCCCTCTCGTCTCTCTCAGGCCAAATCTTCGCTTTACACTCTCTCTTCTCTCTAATCTCTTCACTCCTTTGTTTTCTCTCCACTCTTTCTTAATGGTATCTTTTTCTCCACTTTCACTTTTCATCTCCAATTTCTCTCTGTCCCTGTTTACCCTCTCATAAGTAACATTCTAAACCCTAATGGGGTCTCTATAGCCCTAGAGGACATAACATATCCTTGCCCTTTCATATATTTATAATATCCCTTTTAGACAATTTTTGTAGACATTCATTTATTAACTTTTACTCGCCACTGTTAAATTTCCACTCGCCAATGGCTAGTGGAAATTTTGAGCCCAGAACTAGATAAACTTTCATGATCAGATAGATGATAGGCAGTTTTAAGAGACTTTCAAATTTACTTCCATTATTAAATTGACAACAGTCTGTACAAATCAGAACGTGACCTATTGTACCTTGCTATATAATTATCTCTAAGGCATCTTTGATTGGAATTGAGATTCATAAAAAGTGATTTTTCATTAATGTGCCAATTAGTGATTTGAATTGCCAGTGTCACATGTGGGCTGGCCACCTATCTACGTATTATAACTTATATCTAGAAACAAAATGTTACTTTATTTCTAAAACATCTATTGTGGATGGCAGAGAGGGCTGCATAAATTGAAATGCAATGTGACGCAGCTTTCTGGGGTAGCCATGTGATATATCCCTCTTATTCATAATTTTTAAAATGTTTCCATTTTGAAATTATGGAGTGTGTCTTAAATGCTCTGGGTGTTCCCTATAGACAAGATCAAAACTAATGTTTGTAATTTCCTACTTGAAAGCACATACTGCTATAATGCCCAGAATAAATGTTTTCTAGAGCTTTGTCTCTCTATTGACAATTCTACAATTGCTCGTATGCTACTAACACAAAATGACAGTTTATGTTTATAATTTACTATTATGTGGTCTTGCAATACTCTGTTCAGTAAAATTGTAGTTTGTTTTTTTTAACCAAATCACTGTAATCCAAGTTAAACTTGAAAATGCTCATTAACACTCTGTAATAGCCGTCTCTTCAGAGTATTAGTATAACCAAGTTAAAAACCACATGAACATTAGAGATGTGCATTTGTTTCTGTGCGAATGCACATTTGTGACGGAAATCGGATTTTCCTTTTGTTTTAGCAAAGCGAATATCTGAATGAAGGCAGCAACGAAAATTAAAGAAAATGAAAAAATACTGACACGAAAATTAAAAAATTACCTTAGCGCGCTCTCTATGCTTTACTTTAAGGTGATTATTGTAGCACAGGTAAACTTTTCACCTGCAGCTTTGAAACATTTACATTCGGTATAACGAAAAATAATATAAATGTTTAACTAAAATTCAGTATTTGTTTAGTTTTAAACTAAACGAGTACTGAATAGTATTCCCTGAATATTCAGAATGAACATTTCTTGGCTGCCCATCTCTAATGTGAATAATTGCTCTAATATATGATCTTCACCCTATAAAGATTTAATCTTGCATCTTGTATGGGTTACTAGCAGTTATATTTATTTAGTGTATTGTGTAAATCCAAAAAGAACCTTTTATAGGTAAAGCTTAATTAATGTGTTTTTTAATAATCTCCTATTCATCTCTACTCCTGTATTAAACCTTTTCCCCTCTATTGTTTTGTCAGCATCCCTTTGTAAGTAAAGTTTCCAGTAACAAAGCTCTGCGGGAGCTGGTAGCTGAAGCAAAGGCTGAAGTGTTGGATGAAATAGAAGAGAACGGGGAACTGGAAGAGGAGGATTCTCCGGACCATCTCTCTGTAAGTTGGTGACCTCACTATCTCGGGAGTCTCACATCCTGTTTTTAATTCTTATTGTGCAAGTAATGTTTCCTTACTGCAACCATGAATTCACATCTTTCCGTTAAAATAATTCTCATTATGACCAAACATTAATAACTGTATCCTACAATGATGGATGTTTTTATGATTTTTCCATATAGAATAAAAGCTTAACGTTTTGCTTTTACATTTGTATTGTATTTAATTTGATATTTTTTGAGTGCATTTTATTATAAAAGCATAATAAAACATTTACCACTTATAAAGCTATAGTGACATTGCTGACTAGGACATTTTTGCATGCAACATAAATTAAACTTTTGTTTTCTGTTAACATGAGTTATAGGTTCCTGACTAATTTTTTATATGTATAATTTGCACGTTTTGCAGCCTCCTGCGGATAGCAAGAATGCAACTGAAGTTATCGGACAATACACTAAGGAGGGTGAAAAGACCAAGGAACATATTAAAGAACCTGTAAAAAATGGGTTAAAACCACCTACCCAGATGACTATACATCCGTCAGATATCCAGATTGACCAGTGTACAGACCCTGGACGTAATAGCAAAGAGGTGCCCAAAAACTCATTGGAAGACAATGTACAAAATCTTCAAGGTGAAGTGAATGGGAAACCTGATATAATCATCATGAACCCACTCATTAACAACATGGGCTCATACAGAAATTCTGTCGGAGAAAAATACAACCAAAACCGAGAGGATGACCATGAATTGGGACTTTCCACAAGCCTCAGGCCAAAGAGCGTCCATTCCGACTGTCCATCTAGTGACAATTTGCCCAATGGAAGCTTGGACTCACCTGCCCGTTTCTTTAGTGTCAGATCTAAGAGAGATTCAGATTCAGGCAGCACCTCTGCTTCTGATAGTATGGACATAAGTATGAATTTGTCTGCAGATTTATCTCTTAATAAAGAGACGGGATCGCTATCGCTCAGGGTAAGGCAGTTACTGTTGTCCCTCTATTACCTTTTTGTAATTTAATGCACTATTACAAACCCATTAAAGAGATATATAACTCGGAAACTTTCTTTTGTGATTCAGGCAAAGCATACAATTAGCTTCCAATTTGCTCCTTTTATCAAATTTGCTTAGTTCCCATAGTATTCTTTTTTTTGTAGAGATACCTATGTTGGTGTCTGGAGCACTATATGATTGGAAATTGTGCTGCCATCTAGTGCTATTGCAAATGGATAACATTCTTGCAAAAGTGCTGCCATACAGTGCTCTAGACATGTCCCTGCTTATCAACAAAGGATAGCAAGAGAAACAAAGTACGTTTTATAAAAGAGCATGCAATTTTAAGCAACTTTCTAATTTACTTCTATCTGAATCATGAAAGAAAAATGATGGGTTTCATGTCGCTTTAACCTATTTTTTATTATATATATATATTGATTATCAATGGTTAGTTGGCAACAAAACCAGATCACATTGTTCTCTTGGCCCTAGTGGGATTTCTGCCATTACAAACACTGTTGTGTATCCCTTCATAATAAAGCGCAGACAGTTAAATGAGACACAGTTTACATTCTTTACTAATTTGTTCTATAAAGGTTCAAAAGAGCAGGGTTTAGAAACATTGGGTCCTAGTGCAATACTTTGTGCTTCCCTTTCTTGAATACTATGCGTCCTGTGTAGTGTATAGAGGCCCCTAATATAAATAATACGGATCCATTCTGTTGGATTAACAAGTGACATCAATATTTAAAAGGACATCATAGAAAATAAAACTGTTATGGTGCTTATGAAAGAGCAGCAATTTAAATATGCTAAATGTAAAGTTAAAGGGACAGTCTACACCAGAATTTTTATTGTTTAAAAAGATAAATAATCCCTTTATTACCTATTCCCCAGTTTTGCATAACCAACATAGTTATATTAAAACACATTGTTACCTCTGTGATAACCTTGTATCTAAGCCTCTGCAAACTGCCCCCTTATTTCAGTTCTTTTGCCAGACTTAAATTTTAGCCAATCAGTGCTGACTCCTAGGTAACTCCACGTGCGTGAGCACAATGTTATCTATATGGCACACATGAATTAATGCCCTCTAGTGGTAAAAAAAAAGTGCAAAATGCATTCAGATAAGAGGCAGCCTTCAAGGTCTAAGATATTGGCATATGAGCCTCCTAGCTTTAGCTTTCAACTAAGAATACAAAGAGAACAAAGCAAAATTGGTAATAAAAGTAAATTGGAAAGTTGTTTAAAATTACATGCCCTATTTAAATCATGAAAGTTCATTTTGGACTAGACTGTCCGTTTAAACTGACAAGAAATTTATGTGCATGAACTATACAACATTAAGAATGACAGCCCCCCCCCCCCCCCACACACACACACAAACACACCCACATGTATTGGCTAAGTAGAACAAGCCTCCACAAACATGAATTACAAAATCAGTTTTATTCAGCACATGAACACATTATTCAATTTAATTCATATTGGCATCTTAAATTTTCAACAATACAAAATGTTTTCATTAAATATAAGAAATTATAGAATGAGGTATATGTATATGATAGTTATTTGTAAAAAAAAAAATTACATTGTGGTAATTTCCTCTGAACATGTTGATCATTGCAAAACAGTTTGTTTAATCTATGATTATGTAAAGGCCATTTAAGGAAGAGAATTGCAAATAGGTTGTATTGTGACATTTCCTGAGACAGTGAAACCAACACATTTTCCAAATAGGGCAGGATATTGCCGTATTAAGGGTCTCTCTAATTCACATGATACATATCTTTATGAGAGTATAATGCTTTATGACCTAAATAAAGGGACAACATTTAGGGATAATATCAATAAATCTAAACTTAAAACTAGTTCACTGTTTAGTGTTAAAAATTAGTGACATTAATTTCTCCAACATAGGTGTGTCCGGTCCACGGCGTCATCCTTACTTGTGGGATATTCTCCTCCCCAACAGGAAATGGCAAAGAGCCCAGCAAAGCTGGTCACATGATCCCTCCTAGGCTCCGCCTACCCCAGTCATTCTCTTTGCCGTTGTACAGGCAACATCTCCACGGAGATGGCTTAGAGTTTTTTAGTGTTTAACTGTAGTTTTTATTATTCAATCAAGAGTTTGTTATTTTGAAATAGTGCTGGTATGTACTATTTACTCAGAAACAGAAAAGAGATGAAGATTTCTGTTTGTATGAGGAAAATGATTTTAGCAACCGTAACTAAAATCCATGGCTGTTCCACACAGGACTGTTGAGAGCTACTAACTTCAGTTGGGGGAACAGTATGCAGTCTCTTGCTGCTTGAGGTATGACACATTCTAACAAGACGATGTAATGCTGGAAGCTGTCATTTTCCCTATGGGATCCGGTAAGCCATGTTTATTACGATCATAAATAAGGGCTTCACAAGGGCTTATTAAGACTGTAGACTTTTCTGGGCTAAATCGATTCATTATTAACACATATTTAGCCTTGAGGAATCATTTTATCTGGGTATTTTGATATAAGAATATCGGCAGGCACTGTATTAGACACCTTATTACTTAGGGACTTTCCCAAAGCATAAGCAGAGCCTCATTTTCGCGCCGGTGTGGCGCACTTGTTTTTGAGAGGCATGGCATGCAGTCGCATGTGTGAGGAGCTCTGATACTTAGAAAAGACTTTCTGAAGGCGTCATTTGGTATCGTATTCCCCTTTGGGCTTGGTTGGGTCTCAGCAAAGCAGATACCAGGGACTGTAAAGGGGTTAAAGTTTAAAACGGCTCCGGTTCCGTTATTTTAAGGGTTAAAGCTTCCAAATTTGGTGTGCAATACTTTTAAGGCTTTAAGACACTGTGGTGAAAATTTGGTGAATTTTGTACAATTCCTTCATGTTTTTTCGCAATTGCAGTAATAAAGTGTGTTCAGTTTAAAATTTAAAGTGACAGTAACGGTTTTATTTTAAAACGTTTTTGTACTTTGTTATCAAGTTTATGCCTGTTTAACATGTCTGAACTACCAGATAGACTGTGTTCTGAATGTGGGGAAGCCAGAATTCCTATTCATTTAAATAAATGTGATTTATGTGATAATGACAATGATGCCCAAGATGATTCCTCAAGTGAGGGGAGTAAGCATGGTACTGCATCATTCCCTCCTTCGTCTACACGAGTCTTGCCCACTCAGGAGGCCCCTAGTACATCTAGCGCGCCAATACTCCTTACTATGCAACAATTAACGGCTGTAATGGATAATTCTGTCAAAAACATTTTAGCCCAAATGAACACTTGTCAGCGTAAGCGCGGCTGCTCTGTTTTAGATACTGAAGAGCATGGCAACGCTGATACTAATATCTCTGAAGGGCCCCTAACCCAGTCTGATGGGGCCAGGGAGGTTTTGTCTGAGGGAGAAATTACTGATTCAGGGAACATTTCTCAACAGGCTGAACCTGATGTGATTGCATTTAAATTTAAGTTGGAACATCTCCGCATTCTGCTTAAGGAGGTATTATCCACTCTGGATGATTGTGACAAGTTGGTCATCCCAGAGAAGCTATGTAAAATGGACAAGTTCCTAGAGGTGCCGGGGCTCCCAGAAGCTTTTCCTATACCCAAGCGGGTGGCGGACATTGTTAATAAAGAATGGGAAAGGCCCGGTATTCCTTTCGTCCCTCCCCCCATATTTAAAAAATTGTTTCCTTTGGTCGACCCCAGAAAGGACTTATGGCAGACAGTCCCCAAGGTCGAGGGAGCGGTTTCCACTTTAAACAAACGCACCACTATACCCATAGAGGATAGTTGTGCTTTCAAAGATCCTATGGATAAAAAATTAGAAGGTTTGCTTAAAAAGATGTTTGTTCAGCAGGGTTACCTTCTACAACCAATTGCATGCATTGTCCCTGTCGCTACAGCCGCATGTTTCTGGTTCGATGAGCTGATAAAGGCGGTCGATAGTGATTCTCCTCCTTATGAGGAGATTATGGACAGAATCAATGCTCTCAAATTGGCTAATTCTTTCACCCTAGACGCCACTTTGCAATTGGCTAGGTTAGCGGCTAAGAATTCTGGGTTTGCTATTGTGGCGCGCAGAGCGCTTTGGTTGAAATCTTGGTCGGCTGATGCGTCTTCCAAGAACAAGCTACTTAACATTCCTTTCAAGGGGAAAACGCTGTTTGGCCCTGACTTGAAAGAGATTATCTCTGATATCACTGGGGGTAAGGGCCACGCCCTTCCTCAGGATCGGCCTTTCAAGGCAAAAAATAAACCTAATTTTCGTCCCTTTCGTAGAAACGGACCAGCCCGAGGTGCTACGTCCTCTAAGCAAGAGGGTAATACTTCTCAAGCCCAGCCAGCTTGGAGACCAATGCAAGGCTGGAACAAGGGAAAGCAGGCCAAGAAACCTGCCACTGCTACCAAGACTGCATGAAATGTTGGCCCCCGATCCGGGACCGGATCTGGTGGGGGGCAGACTCTCTCTCTTCGCTCAGGCTTGGGCAAGAGATGTTCTGGATCCTTGGGCGCTAGAAATAGTCTCCCAAGGTTATCTTCTGGAATTCAAGGGACTTCCCCCAAGGGGGAGGTTCCACAGGTCTCAGTTGTCTTCAGACCACATAAAAAGACAGGCATTCTTACATTGTGTAGAAGACCTGTTAAAAATGGGAGTGATTCATCCTGTTCCATTAAGAGAACAAGGGATGGGGTTCTACTCCAATCTGTTCATAGTTCCCAAAAAAGAGGGAACGTTCAGACCAATCTTAGATCTCAAGATCTTAAACAAGTTTCTCAAGGTTCCATCGTTCAAGATGGAAACCATTCGAACTATTCTTCCTTCCATCCAGGAAGGTCAATTCATGACCACGGTGGATTTAAAGGATGCGTATCTACATATTCCTATCCACAAGGAACATTATCGGTTCCTAAGGTTCGCATTCCTGGACAAGCATTACCAGTTTGTGGCGCTTCCTTTCGGATTAGCCACTGCTCCAAGGATTTTCACAAAGGTACTAGGGTCCCTTCTAGCTGTGCTAAGACCAAGGGGCATTGCTGTAGTACCTTACTTGGACGACATTCTGATTCAAACGTCGTCCCTTCCTCAAGCAAAGGCTCACACGGACATCGTCCTGGCCTTTCTCAGATCTCACGGATGGAAAGTGAACGTGGAAAAGAGTTCTCTATCTCCGTCAACAAGGGTTCCCTTCTTGGGAACAATAATAGACTCCTTAGAAATGAGGATATTTCTGACAGAGGCCAGAAAAACAAAGCTTCTAGACTCTTGTCGGATACTTCATTCCGTTCCTCTTCCTTCCATAGCTCAGTGCATGGAAGTGATCGGGTTGATGGTAGCGGCTATGGACATAGTTCCTTTTGCGCGCATTCATCTAAGACCATTACAACTGTGCATGCTCAGTCAGTGGAATGGGGATTATACAGACTTGTCTCCGAAGATACAAGTAAATCAGAGGACCAGAGACTCACTCCGTTGGTGGCTGTCCCTGGACAACCTGTCACGAGGGATGACATTCCGCAGACCAGAGTGGGTCATTGTCACGACCGACGCCAGTCTGATGGGCTGGGGCGCGGTCTGGGGATCCCTGAAAGCTCAGGGTCTTTGGTCTCGGGAAGAATCTCTTCTACCGATAAATATTCTGGAACTGAGAGCGATATTCAATGCTCTCAAGGCTTGGCCTCAGCTAGCGAGGGCCAAGTTCATACGGTTTCAATCAGACAACATGACAACTGTTGCGTACATCAACCATCAGGGGGGAACAAGGAGTTCCCTAGCGATGGAAGAAGTGACCAAAATCATTCTATGGGCGGAGTCTCACTCCTGCCACCTGTCCGCTATCCACATCCCAGGAGTGGAAAATTGGGAAGCGGATTTTCTGAGTCGTCAGACATTGCATCCGGGGGAGTGGGAACTCCATCCGGAAATCTTTGCCCAAGTCACTCAGCTGTGGGGCATTCCAGACATGGATCTGATGGCCTCCCGTCAGAACTTCAAAGTTCCTTGCTACGGGTCCAGATCCAGGGATCCCAAGGCGGCTCTAGTGGATGCACTAGTAGCACCTTGGACCTTCAAACTAGCTTATGTGTTCCCGCCGTTCCCTCTCATCCCCAGGCTGGTAGCCAGGATCAATCAGGAGAGGGGGTCGGTGATCTTGATAGCTCCTGCGTGGCCACGCAGGACTTGGTATGCAGATCTGGTGAATATGTCATCGGCTCCACCTTGGAAGCTACCTTTGAGACGAGACCTTCTTGTTCAGGGTCCGTTCGAACATCCGAACCTGGTTTCACTCCAGCTGACTGCTTGGAGATTGAACGCTTGATCTTATCGAAGCGAGGGTTCTCAGATTCTGTTATCGATACTCTTGTTCAGGCCAGAAAGCCTGTAACTAGAAAGATTTACCACAAAATTTGGAAAAAATATATCTGTTGGTGTGAATCTAAAGGATTCCCTTGGGACAAGGTTAAGATTCCTAAGATTCTATCCTTCCTTCAAGAAGGATTGGAAAAAGGATTATCTGCAAGTTCCCTGAAGGGACAGATTTCTGCCTTGTCTGTGTTACTTCACAAAAAGCTGGCAGCTGTGCCCGATGTTCAAGCCTTTGTTCAGGCTCTGGTTAGAATTAAGCCTGTTTACAAACCTTTGACTCCTCCTTGGAGTCTCAATTTAGTTCTTTCAGTTCTTCAGGGGGTTCCGTTTGAACCCTTACATTCCGTTGATATTAAGTTATTATCTTGGAAAGTTTTGTTTTTAGTTGCAATCTCTTCTGCTAGAAGAGTTTCAGAATTATCTGCTCTGCAGTGTTCTCCTCCTTATCTGGTGTTCCATGCAGATAAGGTGGTTTTACGTACTAAACCTGGTTTTCTTCCAAAAGTTGTTTCTAACAAAAACATTAACCAGGAGATTATCGTACCTTCTCTGTGTCCGAAACCAGTTTCAAAGAAGGAACGTTTGTTGCACAATTTGGATGTTGTTCGCGCTCTAAAATTCTATTTAGATGCTACAAAGGATTTTAGACAAACATCTTCCTTGTTTGTTGTTTATTCTGGTAAAAGGAGAGGTCAAAAAGCAACTTCTACCTCTCTCTCTTTTTGGATTAAAAGCATCATCAGATTGGCTTACGAGACTGCCGGACGGCAGCCTCCCGAAAGAATCACAGCTCATTCCACTAGGGCTGTGGCTTCCACATGGGCCTTCAAGAACGAGGCTTCTGTTGATCAGATATGTAGGGCAGCGACTTGGTCTTCACTGCACACTTTTACCAAATTTTACAAGTTTGATACTTTTGCTTCTTCTGAGGCTATTTTTGGGAGAAAGGTTTTGCAAGCCGTGGTGCCTTCCATTTAGGTGACCTGATTTGCTCCCTCCCTTCATCCGTGTCCTAAAGCTTTGGTATTGGTTCCCACAAGTAAGGATGACGCCGTGGACCGGACACACCTATGTTGGAGAAAACAGAATTTATGTTTACCTGATAAATTACTTTCTCCAACGGTGTGTCCGGTCCACGGCCCGCCCTGGTTTTTTTAATCAGGTCTGATAATTTATTTTCTTTAACTACAGTCACCACGGTACCATATGGTTTCTCCTATGCAAATATTCCTCCTTAACGTCGGTCGAATGACTGGGGTAGGCGGAGCCTAGGAGGGATCATGTGACCAGCTTTGCTGGGCTCTTTGCCATTTCCTGTTGGGGAGGAGAATATCCCACAAGTAAGGATGACGCCGTGGACCGGACACACCGTTGGAGAAAGTAATTTATCAGGTAAACATAAATTCTGTTTTTCCCTTACATGACTGAATTTACCTGCATACAAGTCTTATTTTATACACTAAGTGCTAAATTATTTGGCCTTGATTGTAACCTTCATAATAAAGTAAAAGTAAACAATACTAAAGGGAAATGTAGCAAGTTTTAAATACCCTGTGTTCTGTACTTCATTCATTACTCTCCCCTTCTGTCTTTTAAAGTTTCACTTACATGGAAACTAAAATATTTTAATAGTTTTTATTTGAATAATTTTAAGATTATTTTGAAACACCAGCAGAGACTTGTAGTCTTTTATACCATTTAAGAGAATAAAATTTTAGCAGCAATGCAATACTGGGAGCTAGCTGGTGATTGATGGCTAAACGCCTTTTGTCATTGGCTCACCAGATGTGTACATTGTTACTGTGGAGCTTTAATTCCTTTTGCCAGAGTGTTTTATTATTGCACTGTTGCTTCCATGTAACACATTAGAGCATTTTCTTTTTGCAATTTAATGTCCTTTAAGAGGGATATGTTTCTGAATATCTGTTGCATTTATTTATATATTCATTTAGCATGTTAACCTGATTGTAAATTATTCATGTAGACTGCTGACACGTGTGCTTGTAGCCTCAATGTGACCTTTTCCTGACTATATTTGACTTGCCTGTTTTTTCTTTTTTTAATTCCTGAAACGCTATGACTGTTTGTTTTTCTTCCTGCCAGGTTGCATAGATGATTAACTCTGTCACGCTGCACTCTCCTATGTATGGTGTAGGACCAGTTCTGCAGATTTCTTGGCAGAAGTTAAACAAAAAATAGTTCTTGAACATGTTTCAGATATTTAGCTCACAAAAGACCCTTCAGTCACAGTTAGACATACTTGAACTATGTACCAAGAATTTATCAACCCGCATTAAAATAACACCCTTCGGTATCTGCACTGTGTTTACACATACAAGTAAGCTTCTGGTGATAGAGGGAGTCATCTAATTAGCAACAAGAGTGCACTTTACTCCTGTAGTGAAAGGGAGTTGCTCCTTGTAATGCAGATGTGTTTACAGAACACAGGATTGCAAATATTGTATCTGTGCTTAAAGGGATATGAAAACCCAAATGTTTTCTTTCATGATTCAAAAAGAGCATGCAATTTCTTTCTAATGATACGGTGAGTCCACGGATCCTCAAATTACTATTGGGAATATCACTCCTGCCCAGCAAAAGACGCGGCAAAGAGCACCACAGCAAAGCTGTTAAATATCCCCTCCCTTCCCTCCAACCCCAGTCATTCTCTTTGCCTACGTTCGAGCAAGGAAGTGGTAAAGCTTAGGTGTTAGAAGATTCTTCAAGCAAGATTTTATTATTTTTAAGTAGTACAAGATTGTGCTGCTTTGTCCTAGGGTGTAGCCATAGTCCATATCAGTCTCTTCAGTAGAGCAGTGGTGGCTTTCAAGCAATGGGAACTTGTGGGGTATAATCATCACTGCGCCTCCCATATATTTAACTTCAAAAGCCTGAGTAAGATTGCTCAGTCTTTGCGTTTTTTCAACAGGTCCATGTGAGGGATCGTGCCTTTTAAACCTAGTGAGCTGGCTTGCTGCCGGGCAGATTTCTAAAAGTAAGTGTTAACTTTTTATTTTTCTTGGAATGTATACAGAATAAAAGATAGCACTTTAAAAGTACTACTGGGACAAAACACATCCTCCTATGGCTTAGTGGATAATTTTATTATGGGCAGTAATGGCAGGCACTGGGGACGAGGCGATAAGGCTCAGAGGTGGCGTTTTTATTTATTTTTATATCCGACAGCTTTGCAATACATTTGGCCAAACTGGAGGTTAAACTTATAATGACCACGATGGGCGGGGTTAGCTGAGGCAGCAAATTTTGTTGCGCGCCTTTTTTCCCATACACTTTCTGTGTTCCGGAGCGGAGAAGCTTTGTCACAGATATTAATAGTGTTGCAGTTACCGGACTTCAATTGACAGAAAATTAGAAGTTGAGTCCGGTTCATCTAGCATATTATTCACTCCGGTGTCAGGCAGGCAGGTAAACACCTCCGCAAAGCTTAGCTGAGGTGTAGAGGTTGTCCAAAGTGTTTTATTTTTTTTGTAATACCTTTATTATTTTGTTGTAGAAAAATAAAGCAGTTTCATTTTAAAATTTAAAGGAACAGTAACTTTTTTTTTGTGGGATATTTTCTAAATAAAATATCAGTTTGTTTATATATTTATTCTGTTTATTGGGGAATAAAGATGGACCAAGAGACACTGCAAGATGTTACATGTTCTTTATGTTTTCATGCTAATGTGGAACCACCAATCCCTTTCTGTTCTTCATGTATTGAGAGAACTTTACAGTTCAGGGATAGACTTTTTTCTGAGCCAACATTGTCTAGGGCGGATGCTGTTCAGGAGTCTTCTGTCAATGTACAAGATATGCCGCAGCTTTCTCCTCAAATGTCCCAAAATTTATTGTCCACTCATCCAGTGCCCTGCGCTTCCTCTCTTACTCCATCTGGAGATATGTTGCAAGACATCGCTTCCCTCATGTCCTCTGCAGTATCTGATGCGCTGTCTGCTTTCCCATGCTGCAGGGAAAGCGCAAGAGGAAATGTAAACAATCAGTAGGTAAGGTTGCTGACACAGTCGTGGCTATTCCGAATGCCCCCTCCCAGAAATCTGAGGAGGAAGATACTTCGGTAGCATCTGAGGGTGAAATCTCAGACAGTGTAATTCCTTCTGCCGATACTGAAGTTGTATCCTTCAGGTTTAAGCTAGAACAACTCCGTTTGTTACTTAAGGAGATTTTGTCTACCCTGGACGACTCGGACACTACTGTCGTAGTCAATCCTAAGAAGTCTAGTAAACTAAACAAATATTTTGATGTACCTTCCATGGTGGAGGTTTTTCCTGTACCAGATCGAGCTACAGAGATTATTGCTAGGGAATGGTAGAGCCCGGGTATCCCTTTTTCTCCATCCCCTATATTTAAGAAGATGTTTCCTATAGCAGACTCTATCAAGGAGTCTTGGCAGACGGTACCCAAGGTGGAAGGGGTAATTTCCACGCTAGCTAAGAGGACCACTATTCCCATAGAAGATAGTTGTTCCTTTAAGGATCCTATGGACAAGAAATTAGAGGGGTTACTCAAGAAAATGTATGTACACCAGGGTTTACAATGGCAACCTGCTTTTTGTATTGCTACCGTCACTAGTGTGGCAACATACTGGTTTGATGCATTGTCTGATTCTATTCCGACAGACACTCCCCTCGAAGAGATCCAGGATAGGATCAAGGGCCTTACGTTGGCCAATTCTTTTATTACGAATGCTTCCCTACAGGTTATTTAGCTAGGAGCAAAAATATCTGGTTTTGCCGCATTTGCTCGCAGAGCCTTATGGTTGAAATCCTGATCTGCGGATGTGTCATCTAAGTCTAAGCTTTTGGCGATCCCTTACAAGGAAAGACCTTGTTTGGGCCGGGTCTGGCTGAGATAATTTCCGACATTACGGGAGAAAAAGGTCATTTTCTCCCTCAGGATAAGAGGAATAAGCAAGAACAGTCCAAGCCTTCTTGGAGGTCCAACCAGTCGTGGAACAAAGGAAAGCAATCTAAGAATCCTGCCAATGACTCAAAGTCAGCATGAAGGGTCTGCCCCCGACCTGGATATTGTGGGGGGCAGACTATCCTTCATTCAGGCTTGGGTTCGGGATGTTCAGGATCCCTGGGCGGTGGTCATTGTGTCCCAGGGATACAAACTAGAGTTCAAGACTGTTCCTCCCAGGGGCAGGTTTCTTCTCTCAAGATTATCTGTAGACCAGATAAAAAGAGAGTCGTTCTTACACTGTGTTTAAGATCTTTCCGACCTGGGAGTGATGGTTCCTGTTCCAATGCAGGATCATGGTCTGGGATTTTACTCCAATCTGTTCGTGGTTCCCAAAAAAGAGGGAACCTTCAGACCAATTTTAGATCTCAAAAGTCTAAACAAATTCCTCAGTACCGTCCTTCAAGATGGAAACTATTCGTTCCATTCTTCCCTTGGTTCAAGAGGGTCAATTTATGACAACGGTAGATTTAAAGGATGCGTACCTGCATGTTCCCATCCACAGGGACCATCACAAGTTACTGAGGTTTGCATTTATAGAAAAACACTTCCAGTTTGTGGCTCTTACATTCGGCCTTGCCACAGCTCCCAGAATTTTCTCAAAGGTTCTGGGATCCCTGTTGGCAGGGCTCTGATTGTGGGGCATTGCAGTGGTGCCTTATCTAGACGACATTCTGGTTCAGGCGCCATCCTTTCAACAAAATCCCACACGGAAATGTTATCCTTCCTGCGATCTCACGGATGGAAGGTGAATTTGGAAAAAGAGTTCCTTTGTTCCAACTAGTGGATCTGTCTCCACGATTACATCTGGTGCAGGAGACGAGGAATTATCTTCTTTGGTGGTTGTCTCAGGAACATCTCTCCCAGGGAACCTGCTTCCGCAGACCCACCTGGGTGATTGTGACAATGGACGCCAGTCTACTGGGATGGGGAGCAGTCTGGGGCTCTCTAAAAGGCTCAGGGGACATGGACTCGGTCGGAGGCTGTTTTACCCATAAACATTCAGGAGCTGAGAGCAATTTTCAATGCTCTTCTGGCCTGGCCTCAGTTAACTTTGGCCCAGTTTATCAGGTTCCAGTCGGACAACATAACTCCAGTGGCTTACATCAACCATCAGGGGGGAACTCGGAGTTCCTTGGCCATGGCAGAGGTAGCCAAGATAATTCAGTGGGCGGAGTCCCACAACTGCTGTCTGTCGGCGATCCACATCCCAGGAGTGGACAACTGGGAGGCAGATTTTCTGAGCAGACAGACCTTTCACCGGGGGGAGTGGGAACTTCATCCGGAAGTGTTTTCCAGCTTGATTCTCAAATGGGGACAGCCGGTGCTGGATCTCATGGCATCTCGTCAGAATGCCAAGCTTCCGAGGTATGGGTCGAGGTCAAGGGATCCTCAGGCGGTACTAATAGACGCTCTGGCGGTACCTTGGAATTTCAGTCTCGCATACCTATTTCCCCCGTTCGCTCTTTTCCCTTGAGTCATTGCACGAATAAAACAAGAAAGGGTGTCGGTGATCCTCATAGCACCGGCGTGGCCTCTCAGGATCTGGTATGCAGACCTGGTGGAGATGTCATCTCTTCCACCTTGGAGACTTCGATTGAGAGAGGACCTTCTACTTCAAGGCCCCTTCCTTCATCCAAATCTAG
>NW_026511543.1:35000-40000 GCF_027579735.1 Bombina bombina
AAACGTTTTTTGTACTTTGTTATCAAGTTTATGCCTGTTTAACATGTCTGAACTACCAGATAGACTGTGTTCTGAATGTGGGGAAGCCAGAATTCCTATTCATTTAAATAAATGTGATTTATGTGATAATGACAATGATGCCCAAGATGATTCCTCAAGTGAGGGGAGTAAGCATGGTACTGCATCATTCCCTCCTTCGTCTACACGAGTCTTGCCCACTCAGGAGGCCCCTAGTACATCTAGCGCGCCAATACTCCTTACTATGCAACAATTAACGGCTGTAATGGATAATTCTGTCAAAAACATTTTAGCCCAAATGAACACTTGTCAGCGTAAGCGCGGCTGCTCTGTTTTAGATACTGAAGAGCATGGCAACGCTGATACTAATATCTCTGAAGGGCCCCTAACCCAGTCTGATGGGGCCAGGGAAGTTTTGTCTGAGGGAGAAATTACTGATTCAGGGAACATTTCTCAACAGGCTGAACCTGATGTGATTGCATTTAAATTTAAGTTGGAACATCTCCGCATTCTGCTTAAGGAGGTATTATCCACTCTGGATGATTGTGACAAGTTGGTCATCCCAGAGAAACTATGTAAAATGGACAAGTTCCTAGAGGTGCCGGGGCTCCCAGAAGCTTTTCCTATACCCAAGCGGGTGGCGGACATTGTTAATAAAGAATGGGAAAGGCCCGGTATTCCTTTCGTCCCTCCCCCCATATTTAAAAAATTGTTTCCTTTGGTCGACCCTAGAAAGGACTTATGGCAGACAGTCCCCAAGGTCGAGGGGGCGGTTTCCACTTTAAACAAACGCACCACTATACCCATAGAGGATAGTTGTGCTTTCAAAGATCCTATGGATAAAAAATTAGAAGGTTTGCTTAAAAAGATGTTTGTTCAGCAGGGTTACCTTCTACAACCAATTGCATGCATTGTCCCTGTCGCTACAGCCGCATGTTTCTGGTTCGATGAGCTGATAAAGGCGGTCGATAGTGATTCTCCTCCTTATGAGGAGATTATGGACAGAATCAATGCTCTCAAATTGGCTAATTCTTTCACCCTAGACGCCACTTTGCAATTGGCTAGGTTAGCGGCTAAGAATTCTGGGTTTGCTATTGTGGCGCGCAGAGCGCTTTGGTTGAAATCTTGGTCGGCTGATGCGTCTTCCAAGAACAAGCTACTTAACATTCCTTTCAAGGGGAAAACGCTGTTTGGCCCTGACTTGAAAGAGATTATCTCTGATATCACTGGGGGTAAGGGCCACGCCCTTCCTCAGGATCGGCCTTTCAAGGCAAAAAATAAACCTACTTTTCGTCCCTTTCGTAGAAACGGACCAGCCCGAGGTGCTACGTCCTCTAAGCAAGAGGGTAATACTTCTCAAGCCAAGCCAGCTTGGAGACCAATGCAAGGCTGGAACAAGGGAAAGCAGGCCAAGAAACCTGCCACTGCTACCAAGACTGCATGAAAAGTTGGCCCCCGATCCGGGACCGGATCTGGTGGGGGGCAGACTCTCTCTCTTCGCTCAGGCTTGGGCAAGAGATGTTCTGGATCCTTGGGCGCTAGAAATAGTCTCCCAAGGTTATCTTCTGGAATTCAAGGGACTTCCCCCAAGGGGGAGGTTCCACAGGTCTCAGTTGTCTTTAGACCACATAAAAAGACAGGCATTCTTACATTGTGTAGAAGACCTGTTAAAAATGGGAGTGATTCATCCTGTTCCATTAAGAGAACAAGGGATGGGGTTCTACTCCAATCTGTTCATAGTTCCCAAAAAAGAGGGAACGTTCAGACCAATCTTAGATCTCAAGATCTTAAACAAGTTTCTCAAGGTTCCATCGTTCAAGATGGAAACCATTCGAACTATTCTTCCTTCCATCCAGGAAGGTCAATTCATGACCACGGTGGATTTAAAGGATGCGTATCTACATATTCCTATCCACAAGGAACATCATCGGTTCCTGAGGTTCGCATTCCTGGACAAGCATTACCAGTTCGTGGCGCTTCCTTTCGGATTAGCCACTGCTCCAAGGATTTTCACAAAGGTACTAGGGTCCCTTCTAGCTGTGCTAAGACCAAGGGGCATTGCTGTAGTACCTTACTTGGACGACATTCTGATTCAAGCGTCGTCCCTTCCTCAAGCAAAGGCTCACACGGACATCGTCCTGGCCTTTCTCAGATCTCACGGATGGAAAGTGAACGTGGAAAAGAGTTCTCTATCTCCGTCAACAAGGGTTCCCTTCTTGGGAACAATAATAGACTCCTTAGAAATGAGGATATTTCTGACAGAGGCCAGAAAAACAAAGCTTCTAGACTCTTGTCGGATACTTCATTCCGTTCCTCTTCCTTCCATAGCTCAGTGCATGGAAGTGATCGGGTTGATGGTAGCGGCAATGGACATAGTTCCTTTTGCGCGCATTCATCTAAGACCATTACAACTGTGCATGCTCAGTCAGTGGAATGGGGATTATACAGACTTGTCTCCGAATATACAAGTAAATCAGAGGACCAGAGACTCACTCCGTTGGTGGCTGTCCCTGGACAACCTGTCACAAGGGATGACATTCCGCAGACCAGAGTGGGTCATTGTCACGACCGACGCCAGTCTGATGGGCTGGGGCGCGGTCTGGGGAGCCCTGAAAGCTCAGGGTCTTTGGTCTCGGGAAGAATCTCTTCTACCGATAAATATTCTGGAACTGAGAGCGATATTCAATACTCTCAAGGCTTGGCCTCAGCTAGCGAGGGCCAAGTTCATACGGTTTCAATCAGACAACATGACAACTGTTGCGTACATCAACCATCAGGGGGGAACAAGGAGTTCTCTAGCGATGGAAGAAGTGACCAAAATCATTCTATGGGCGGAGTCTCACTCCTGCCACCTGTCCGCTATCCACATCCCAGGAGTGGAAAATTGGGAAGCGGATTTTCTGAGTCGTCAGACATTGCATCCGGGGGAGTGGGAACTCCATCCGGAAATCTTTGCCCAAGTCACTCAGCTGTGGGGCATTCCAGACATGGATCTGATGGCCTCTCGTCAGAACTTCAAAGTTCCTTGCTACGGGTCCAGATCCAGGGATCCCAAGGCGGCTCTAGTGGATGCACTAGTAGCACCTTGGACCTTCAAACTAGCTTATGTGTTCCCGCCGTTTCCTCTCATCCCCAGGCTGGTAGCCAGGATCAATCAGGAGAGGGCGTCGGTGATCTTGATAGCTCCTGCGTGGCCACGCAGGACTTGGTATGCAGATCTGGTGAATATGTCATCGGCTCCACCTTGGAAGCTACCTTTGAGACGAGACCTTCTTGTTCAGGGTCCGTTCGAACATCCGAACCTGGTTTCACTCCAGCTGACTGCTTGGAGATTGAACGCTTGATTTTATCGAAGCGAGGGTTCTCAGATTCTGTTATCGATACTCTTGTTCAGGCCAGAAAGCCTGTAACTAGAAAAATTTACCACAAAATTTGGAAAAAATATATCTGTTGGTGTGAATCTAAAGGATTCCCTTGGGACAAGGTTAAGATTCCTAAGATTCTATCCTTCCTTCAAGAAGGATTGGAAAAAGGATTATCTGCAAGTTCCCTGAAGGGACAGATTTCTGCCTTGTCTGTGTTACTTCACAAAAAGCTGGCAGCTGTGCCAGATGTTCAAGCCTTTGTTCAGGCTCTGGTTAGAATTAAGCCTGTTTACAAACCTTTGACTCCTCCTTGGAGTCTCAATTTAGTTCTTTCAGTTCTTCAGGGGGTTCCGTTTGAACCCTTACATTCCGTTGATATTAAGTTATTATCTTGGAAAGTTTTGTTTTTAGTTGCAA
Source organism: Bombina bombina (assembly GCF_027579735.1). Taxonomy (NCBI): domain Eukaryota; kingdom Metazoa; phylum Chordata; class Amphibia; order Anura; family Bombinatoridae; genus Bombina; species Bombina bombina. Next base: position 38,801 of record NW_026511543.1, read on the forward strand.
TCTCTTCTGCTAGAAGAGTTTCAGAATTATCTGCTCTGCAGTGTTCTCCTCCTTATCTGGTGTTCCATGCAGATAAGGTGGTTTTACGTACTAAGCCTGGTTTTCTTCCAAAAGTTGTTTCTAACAAAAACATTAACCAGGAGATTATCGTACCTTCTCTGTGTCCGAAACCAGTTTCAAAGAAGGAACGTTTGTTGCACAATTTGGATGTTGTTCGCGCTCTAAAATTCTATTTAGATGCTACAAAGGATTTTAGACAAACATCTTCCTTGTTTGTTGTTTATTCTGGTAAAAGGAGAGGTCAAAAAGCAACTTCTACCTCTCTCTCTTTTTGGATTAAAAGCATCATCAGATTGGCTTACGAGACTGCCGGACGGCAGCCTCCCGAAAGAATCACAGCTCATTCCACTAGGGCTGTGGCTTCCACATGGGCCTTCAAGAACGAGGCTTCTGTTGATCAGATATGTAGGGCAGCGACTTGGTCTTCACTGCACACTTTTACCAAATTTTACAAGTTTGATACTTTTGCTTCTTCTGAGGCTATTTTTGGGAGAAAGGTTTTGCAAGCCGTGGTGCCTTCCATTTAGGTGACCTGATTTGCTCCCTCCCTTCATCCGTGTCCTAAAGCTTTGGTATTGGTTCCCACAAGTAAGGATGACGCCGTGGACCGGACACACCTATGTTGGAGAAAACAGAATTTATGTTTACCTGATAAATTACTTTCTCCAACGGTGTGTCCGGTCCACGGCCCGCCCTGGTTTTTTTAATCAGGTCTGATAATTTATTTTCTTTAACTACAGTCACCACGGTATCATATGGTTTCTCCTATGCAAATATTCCTCCTTAACGTCGGTCGAATGACTGGGGTAGGCGGAGCCTAGGAGGGATCATGTGACCAGCTTTGCTGGGCTCTTTGCCATTTCCTGTTGGGGAGGAGAATATCCCACAAGTAAGGATGACGCCGTGGACCGGACACACCGTTGGAGAAAGTAATTTATCAGGTAAACATAAATTCTGTTTTTGGAGTATATATATTTATATATATATATGTGTGTGTGTGTGTATATTATATATATATATATATATATATATATATATATATATATATGTGTGTGTGTATATATATATATATATATATATATATATATATGTGTGTAAACAATAATAAATGCTCACCTGTTAGATCACAGGGAACAGCAA